>NC_056732.1:170552147-170649647 GCF_019279795.1 Protopterus annectens
TAGGAATAAGCTTGAGTAATACAGTCCCTGATCCATTTGGCAATAGTGACCTTTGTGACAGCTTTGACCAATTTATTGTCTGCAAAGGATACAAACAACTGATCTGTCTTCCTTGTTTGTTTGGTCCTGTCTAAATAAAAACGTAACTGCCTGTGGACATATAGTGTGTGGAATATGAATTCCGCTTTGTTAGAGTATTTTGGAAAAAAAACTGGAAGTTCTAACGACTGTTGTAAGCAGAAACTAGAACAAACCTTAGGAACAAAGGAAGGATTTGGCCTGAGGGATACTCTGTCTTTGTGAAAAACCAAGTACGGGGGTTTTACTGACAAAGCTTGAAGCTCTGAAACCCTTCTGGCAGAAGTAATTGCCACCAGAAAAGCTGTCTTCCATGATAGAAACTTTAGATCACATGTAGCCGCCGGTTCAAAGGGGAAGGAAGTCAAGGCGTGTAACACTATATCGAGATCCCATGGAGGTGCAGGATGAGAAATCGGAGGTCTTAATAGAGCAGCACCTTTCAAGAAGGTCTTACACAATCTGTTGCTCATTAAAGGTGGGTCTATGGATTCGTGAAAATTGGAAATCGCTGCCAATTGTACCTTGATGGTAGAAACTGAAGAGCCCTGATTGAAAAGAGAAGTTAAAAATTTTAGTACTTCTGCCACTGGAATAGAAATGGGGTCCAGGCCCCGGAGTTGAGCCCAAATAGCAAATCTTTTCCATTTGCTAGAATACAGTTTCTTTGTAGCAGACTTATGGGCCGAAGATAATATGTGTACGACATCTGGATCCAATGAATGACTCCTGACTATAGTCGGAAGAGGAGGAGCCAAGCAGTCAATTTTAAGGTGTGCAGGGACTGGTGGAATAGTCCCGACTGATGAACCAAAAGGTTTGGGATCTGATCCAGGAACCATGGACCTTCCAGAGCATATTTCCGAAGATAGGGAAACCATACTTGATGAGGCCAGTAAGGAGCAATTAAGATCATTTTGCTCCCCAAGAGAGATGCCTTTTGAATCACCCTGGGAAGGAGAGGATCTGGAGGGAAGTCATAAAGCAAGCCGGTGGGCCAAGGACGGACTAGTGCGTCCATGGGGCTCTTCCCCGGAGCCGGGGTTAGGGAGAAGAATTCTTTGCACTTCGCATTCAGAGGAGTCGCGAAGAGGTCGCAACAGGGAACTCCCCATTTGCTGAAAATCTGACTTGCAACTGTCACATTCAGAGACCATTCGTGAGGAGAGAGGATGGTTCTGCTCAATCTGTCGGCTATCACATTGGACTTGCCCGGTATGTAAGTAGCCACTAGGAAGCGTTTGGTCGAGACTGCCCATTCCCAAACTCTCATGGCTTCTCTGCAAAGAGGGTAGGATCTGGTCCCTCCCTGTTTGTTCAGGTACCAGACAACTGACATGTCTGAGTGAACAACAATTACGCCCTGAGGGAGATAATCGTGAAGGGCTTGAAGGGACAGAAGTACTGCTCTCATTTCTAAGATGTTGATATGAAGTAGAGTCTCTTCCGGGTGCCATTTGCCTTGGACTGACCTGCCCAGGGAATGCCCCCCCCCCCCATCTGGGAGGCGCCCGTGGTCAAAGTGGCCGCCGGAGGAGGTAGAACAAAGGGTCGTCCCTGATCCAAATTGGAGGGCACTAGCCACCAGCGAAGGTCCCGTTTGCAAGATTCCGTGATCCATATGAGGTGACTGAGAGGAAGTTCCTGAAAGGACCACTGAGCAGAAAGAAGCCATTGGAGAATTCTCATGTGCAACCTTGCCAAGGGGACTAGAAGAACCGTGGCGGACATGGATCCCAATAGCTGCAGGACCAACCTGGCTGGAGCCTTGGACCTGGGAAGTAAGGCTCGAACTTGAGTCTGTATGGTTTGTATTCTGTCTGTAGGTAGATAGACCCGCATTCGGTTTGAGTCTATCTCTACCCCTATGAATCTTATTCGTTGAGATGGCAGCAACACAGACTTTGGCCAATTGAAGGTGATTCCAAGGGAACTACCCAGTGATATAGTGGCTTGAAGGCTCTGCAGTAGTAGATGCCTGGAGGTGGCAGTTAGGAGCCAGTCGTCTAGATACGGAAACACCTGGAATCCTAGACTTCTCAGGTGAGCAGTCACGACTGCCAAACACTTGGTGAACACCCTGGGGGCTGTGGTGAGACCATTGGGCAGCGCACGGAACTGAAAATGACTGCCTCCTAGGCTGAAGCGCAGATGTCTCCTGGACGCTTGATGTACCATGATATGGTAATAAGCGTCCTTGAGATCTATGGAGCACATCCAAACACCCTTCTCCAGCAATGGGAGAATGGTTTGTAGGGTGACCATTCGGAACTTGGACTTTCTGACTGAACGGTTTAGGATGCTGAGGTCCAAAATGGGCCTCAAGTCCCCGGTCTTTTTTGGCACCAAAAAGAATCTTGAGTAAGTCCCTAATCCGATCTGGTCTGCGGGGACCGGTTGGATGACTCCTTTTTGCAGCAGCTTTGAAACTACTGAGGCTGCAGTATCCCGCTGACTGGGTGGCGGGTCCGGGATTTTTTTGGACTGCGGGGGTCAGAGAATGGGATGGAGTAACCTCCGGCGATAATTTGAAGCACCCATCGGTCCTGAGTGATACCTTCCCAGGCTTTTAGGTGCTTGACGACCCCCGACTGGCTCCGGAGCTGCACAGCCGGGCAATCCCTCAGGGACTGTGAAAGGTTGAAGAGCCACGAAAGGACTCGCGGTCTCCAGTGTTGCGAGGGCCTCTGCTGCCTCTGGGATGGCGCCTTCCGGAAGAATTTCCCCCTCCCCTGCCTCTGGAAGGGGAATCCTCCTGCTGAGAGGGGTAAGGCTTCTGAGATCTACGGAACCACATTTTCCCTCCTCTTTTAGCCTTGGGATAAGGCCGAAAGGGAGTGGAAAATCGTGCCCCTGACAGTCAGAGTCTTACCCTCCTGTTCACAGCGGGTCAGTGTGTCCTTTACCTTGGGTCCAAACAGGGAGGACCCATCAAAGGGGGAGTCGGCAAAGGAAGACTTAAAGGCCTCTGCGAAATGACACAGACGGAGCCAGGCTTGTCTCCGTAGAGCAATGCCTGTACCCGCCGCTCTACTCGCCCCTTCGGCCGCATAAGAAATGAGCCTCATGGACGAGTTTGAGATGGACGACATTGTAGCCAGCTGAGAGCCAACCGTCTGGGCCAGCTCCTCAGGCAGGTTACCCAAGAGGGTATCGGATAGTTCTTTAATCAGATCCCACTGAAATCTGGTAAAGTGCGTAAGGTAGTTCAAGGACCTCAATGTAAAGGCCGCTGAACTCAGGGTGCGCTTTCCGTACCGATCCATGCTCCTAGACTCCTTATTAGGAGGATGGACGGACGTCAAAGCCTCTGCTACATCTTGCTGGGTAGCAGATGCCACCACCAAAGCATCTACAGCCACACCTTTAGTCAGAAACTCTTTTTCAGGGGGTGCCGAGAGGAACTTATTCGGACGAGCAGGCACCGTTCCACAGAGTCTGGGTGTTCCACGCCTTCGACAGATCAAATCCAAGAGCTCATCGAAGGGCGGAGACACCCAGGAGGCGGAGGGCTGAGCCCCGAAGGCCTTCAGGAACACCGACTCATCAGCAGAGGGAGGTTTGGACTGCCAGCCGCCTCGTTGTTTTAGGGCTTCCAGGATGTCTGCAAAGGAGACATCATCCGAGGACGACTTAGGGGACCCCTCTGCATCATCGAGATCAGTGTCTGATGTAAGAGACTCATCAGGGGAGTCAACGTGCTTCCTCTTGCACAATCTCTTCCTGGGGGGTTCTTCCGAAGAGGCTTCCAAAGGACCTCCAGGAGGGGGAGAAACCCCAGTGGGGGTACCCTCAGGCCCCGGGGCTCCGCTGTCTAAGGACAGGGGGACTGCCAAAGACCCAGTCTCGGTATGCAGGGAAGGAGCCGGGGAAACCGTGGAGGTAGCCAAGGAAGATTTGGCTAACGCACTCCTCATAGCCCTGAAGGCGGGACCACCAGAATCCTGGGAGGGTCCCACCTCCGTGGCCACGACAGTGGACGGCACTCCCGCCGCAGACGCACCAAGAGGGAGACTTGGGACTGAAAGCATCAATCCCGAAGCCTATATATGTATATATATACCTTTTTTTTTTTTTTTTTTTTTTTTTTTAGTACAAATACAGTACAACGAAAAATTATACAAAAAGAGGGAGTCAAGACCCTCTAACTTAAACGGGTACTTGACCCACAAACAAAAAACCAAGATAGTAAAGGCAACAGGGGAAGGCCCTTCTAACTAAAACGGGAAACCTTCCCTTTGCGAAAAAACACAAATTCTCAACAGTAATATCAAATACACACTCAAAACACAAGAAATAGCTGTTAAAACAGCTTTTGGGTTCAAAATCAGCAAATTTCTGACAGGAAAAGCCTAAATAAATTAGTACTTAGCCCAGCCAAGTTGAGACCACGTCTATGCTTGTAAGTGGCAAACGAGATCTGGGGGATTAGTGGTGGTGCATCCTGGGATAAAGATAGCTCAGCCAATAAGAGGCCTCACTCTATAGCATAAGCGTGCCGAGTCGGAGCCGAGGGATCGGCTCCGAGCCCATCAGTACAGAATGTAGGCGAGATAGGATCACATAACATCTTGGTATTTTAACAAGGGTGTGTAAACGTTTTACATCTAGTGTGTGTGTGTGTGCATACATACATGTGTGTGTATATATATATAACATACATGTATATATATATATATATATACATATATACATATACATATGGTTCCCATTCACATTGCTGAAAGTATGGTTCTCCGAGCTACATTTTGCCTAGACCATAACTCTGAATTTACACTTCTCCAAAATGGCACTTTGCAATCGCACTGTAGTATGTATGAACAAATATACTGCTGTCACTGTAGTGCGATCTTGGAGTTAGTATATATAATTAGCAAGGGGGGGGGGTGCAGGGGGGGGCTTTCCACCCTGAAAAAATTTGAGAAAATTAGTTAATGTGGTTTTAAGTGTTTTCCATTTCGTCAAAGTGCCGTTTTGGAGAAGAGTAAATTCGGAGTTATGGTCTCGGCAGAGTGTGGTTTGCAGAACTGTACTTTCGGCAATGTGAATCTGATCCATATAAATATATATATATATATATATATATATATATATATATATATATATATATATATATATGTGTGTGTGTGTATAAATACACACACACAGTGTGTGTGCGCGTGCGTGTGAGGGAGAGAGACAAATGGTTACTATTAGCATAATTCCACATTTTGGTGCGTCTATGAATAATGACGACGGAAATGTGTGAATTCATTTGTGGGATGAAGTAAAACTTTTAGACTCATAGATCTTCCGAGGCCATGAAATTTTTTGGCCATTTATATCAGTTTCCTCCCTCAGGCCACACTTCCTTTTCTCCAGGAAGGCAATACCAGTCAACCACTTAGTAAATTTGTGGATACCCAATCCAGTCATCTAGATTATTTTTTAAGAAAAATAGTGAGTCACACTGTTTAACATAAAGGTTTGCATGAAAAACAGGTACCATTTTATAATACCGCTGATGCCAAGGTGACTTATTAATGAGGGTGGCCAAAGCACTGGGCTTCATAAACATGTAGTGTGAAAAATTACTATGGAGCTTAAAAAACACTGTTAGGTAAACGGAAGAGAAATCTCTATTTTTGCTGAGGATACGAAGAAGGTAAGTAGATGCACTATAACAGCATATAGAATTGGTGCATGTTGTCTTGAGCTGCATTTTACTCTTACATTATAAGATAACCGACAACTTTACTAAAATACTTATTTTAATGCTTAAGCAAGCAGTTATAATAGTTGTAAACCAGATCACCCACATACTTCATCCCACAAATGAATTCACACCAAGATCACCAAGTCAATTTGTCACATTTGTCACCTGCATGGATCAGGCAATCCCAAATAAAACCAAGACTCTTTCCACAAAGGGCAAACGTCCAGTCTGGTGGACCCCAGCCATTAACAAACTTTACAATAAGAGGAGAAAGCTATTACATGATAGAACAAAATCCATAAAAGGGAAGTCACCCCTGATCATTATTAGTAAAAAAATATGAGCACTCATAAAATCAACTAAGGCCAATTTTGAGAGAAAAATTGCCATGGATTCAAAGGACAATCATAAGGCCTTTTTCAGCTATGTTAGGAACCTGGGTGAAAACTCCCATATATGCTCAGAATTAGTCCAAAATGATACAAAAATCACTGAACCCACAGACATTGCCAACATACTGGCAGACAGGTTCAGTGCAAACTTTACCCCCCTCTCCCCCCCTAAAGGAGAGATAACTATCCCAGCAGAGTGTAGCCTCCCAGACATCTCAAATGCGCAGGTGAAAGCTGCTCTCTCTAAAGCTAAAAACACAGCATCAATGGGACCGGATGGTGTCCCCGGCTGTGTGCTACACGAGCTAAATGAGGAATTAAACCCGCACATAAGGCAGCTGTTTAATCTCAGCCTTACCACAGGATACGTGCCCAAGGAGTGGCGTACGGCAACTGTGGTCCCACTCCACAAAGGCGGTGCCTCTACGGACCCTGGTAATTACCGCCCCATAAGCTTAACAAGTCTAGTCTGCAAAGCTATGGAGAGGATCATAATGGAGCTCATAAACAAAGATATAGGGGACTTGCAGACATTGGACCTGACCCAGTTTGGCTTCAAGGGCAGATCATGCCTTTTGAACTTGGTTGACTTCTTCGAAACAGTCACCAAAGCCATTGATGAGGGAAAGGCAGTCCCATACAGCCTACCTTGACCTTGCAAAGGCCTTCGACACAATACCCCACTTGGGTATTGTAGAAAAACTTACCAGCTTAAATGTAAACCCATATGTCACAAGATGGGTTGCAAACTGGCTTAAGGACAGAACCCACAGGGTTAGAGTTGCTGGCGCTATGTCAGACTCCAAGCCGGTCACAAGTGGTGTCCCACAAGGCTCGGTCCTTGGCCCCCTATTGTTCGGCATCTACTTCTCAGAAGTACAGGCCAACATGGGAGGACTTTGGCTGACAAAGTTTGCAGACGTGGAAAGTGCATCGGACACGGATATCCTTCAGAAGGGACTCACGGAAACAGATAGCTGGTGCCAGAGCCATGGCCTGAAGTTAAACGCCAAAAAATGTATAGTCATACCCTTCGGGAAAAACAAGGTAACCCCAAGCTACCATATAGGTGGCAATCCACTAAGCACAGAAGAGGTTATCAGGGACCTGGGGACCCAGGTTGACAGTGGCCTTTCTTTTGACACTCACGTTGCTAAAGTGGTTAGAAAGACCTTCTACATTGCCCACCTGATCATGAAGGGATTCACATCCAGATCTGGTGAGGTCACTGTTCCCCTGTACTCTTCACTTATCAGACCAATGATTGAGTACAATGCCCCCATTCGGGATGTATCTCAGTTGCATACCGTCTGCTCAGAGGTGACATGTGCCTGACATACAAGGCCATGTCCAACCCGGAATTAATGGACATGCTCCACCTCAAAAAATCCAAATCCACCAAAACCACTAGAGCAGGCGACTTAAACCTTAGCACGGATATAAATAGGACGTGCTGGAGGGATAGATTTATCACTCAGAGACTCCCTATGCTGTGGAATAAAATCCCGATCCATGTGAGGCAGAGCACCTCGCTGGCTCTGTTCAAGAGAAATCTTGACCTGCGGATGGGAGATCGTAGGTTTATCCCGGGAATCATCTCTGTGTCACTGCTGGACAGAGGCACAACAAACTAATGAGCACAGTATTTTTTCATATAAGGGGTGGCGTAAGCCACAAAACTTTGGGCTAGGCTTATAAATGCCTTAGGGCAGATAGCCTAGTATAAACCTATGAACCTATTTAAATACCCCTTCCAGTGACAGCAGTGTAATGTAATTTTTGTGAATGGAGTAGATTAAAGTGCAGTTGTGTACACTTACCATAAATGCGGATGTTCAAGTGTATTGTAGTCATCACACTTGGGTTATCTGCCTGCAGGTAACCCTCAGTCAGCCAGAATATCAGAGACTTAGTATTTCTGCATCAGTTGCTGTCGCTCCAGGACTGAAGTCAGATAGTCAGGGGTATAAAAACAGGCAGCCAATGTCATTACATCAGTTTTTCTTGCCCCAGATGTCAGGAGCCCCCAATAGGGAGCTAAGCTATGGTGGGAAAAACACCACCAGTAAAAAGTAAATACCAATACCCCTGTAAGGGGTGAGTAATAGACATAGGAGAGAGAGAGAGAGAGAGAGAGAGAGAAGGGGCTGGAGGGAGGGAAACCAGGACTGTAACAGTGAATACACTGGAACATTTACATTTATGGTAAGTGTACACAACTGTACTATGTTCTTCATGTTTCACTGTTGCAGTCATCACACTTGGGTAGATTCCCAAAGCTGAAGAAAGGGTAAAGGCAGTCAAGAACAGTTGGGGCTGGCTAGTATGCCCTGCAAGACTGCTGTTGCAAAACCCGCCCTGGATTTAGAAAAGACAGGCAGGTGGTAATGCTTGGTGAAGGTGTGTACAGAACTCCAGGTAGCAGCTTCCAGAATGTCCCTGGTAGCGACTCCCCTGAGGAATGATGTAGAAGTAGAAGATGCCCTAGTGGAATGTGTTCTGACCCCCTGAGGGGTTGGTTTCCTATGGTGCTTGTAGTAGAGATGGGTACAGTGTGATATCCATTTGGAAATTGTTTGTTTTGAAGTGTCCTTGCCCTCTGCCCCTGGTGCAAAACTGAGTAGTAACTGGTCAGGTTTCCTGAAGGGTTTAGTCCTATCCAGGTAGAATCTGAGCTGTCTGTGCACATCCAAGGAGTGCAGGGTCCTTTCCCCTTTATTTTGAGGATTAGGGAAGAAGGCTGGTAAATGGATGGATTCGTTGAGAGCCACACTGGACACCACTTTAGGCATAAAGGAAGGGTAATTCCTGAGGGAGACCCTGTCAGCATGAAAAATAATGAAGAGATCGACAGCCATAAGTGCTTGTAGCTCAGACACTCTTCTAGCTGAAGTGATGGCCAGAAGCAAGGCTGTTTTCCAAGAGAGGAATTTTAACTCTGCTGATGCTGCAGGTTCAAAGGGAGGTAGCATGAGCTTTTCCAGTACAAAGTTAAGGTCCAAAGCAGGGGTGGGTGCTCTCCTTGGTTGCCTTAAGTTGTTTTCCCGTCTCAGGAACTGCTTGATGAGAGAGAAGAGAGGTGGTTCAGTGTTGTAATGAGCCGAGATAGCAGAGGCATGGATCTTACTGGAGGAGGACAGGCCTTTGTGGAGTAGACCTGCTAGGTAATACAGGATTAGAGGCAAGGAGGGCAGTGCTGTGTCCTCTCCTTTAGAATGAATCTAGAAGCAATACCTTTTCCACTTATCAGCATAGGATTTCCTTGTACTGGGTCTTCTGGCTTCAAGAATGACGCCCAGCAACTGCTTGCTTAGGCTGGTCTCTAGGGGAGAATTTAAGGAATAAGCCAGGCTGCAAGATTCATGGTTTGCAGTTGCAGATGCAAGATCTGTCCCCCCTGCTGAGTGAGGAGGGTTGGGATCTGGGGTAGGTGTGCCAGGGTGGCACCTGTGAAGGCTGCGCAGTACCAGTACCAGTGTTGGCGTGGCCAGTCCAGGGCAATCAGTATTGTCCTTGGTCTGTCCCGTCTTATCTTGAATAATATTCTTGAGAGAAGAGGCAGAGGGGGAATAGATTGAGAGGTTTTCCCACTGGAAGGCTAGGGCATCCACTTTCCAGGCCCTGCTGTGAGGTGTCCTGGTGCAGAATTTGCTGAACTGGTTAATGGAGGGGGAAGCAAAGAGGTCCACCTCTGGGGCCCCCCATTTCTGGATTAGAAGGCTGAAAGTGCTGGGTTTTAATTGCCACTCATGTGGGTCTAGGAGATTTCTGCTTAAGTTGTCTGCCCGAGAGTTTTGTTTGCCTGGCAGGAATTGAGCTTGCACATGAACATGCATGTCCAAGGCTGTGTTCCACAGGGCCATGGCTAGCCTGCACAGTGGGTAAGAGCGGGTTCCCCCCTACTTGTTGATGTACCACATAACTGTGGTGTTGTCTGTTTTTATTAGCAGGGGTCCTGGTGAGAGTAGGGATCTGAAAGCTGTTAAAGTGTGCTGAACAGCTAGCATCTCTTTTTGGTTGATGTGCAGATGAACTTGACTTGGGCTCCAGTGGCCCTGAATGCACTTGTCGTCCAGGTGTGCCCCGCAGGCATAGTCTGATGCATCTGTGGTTAGGGTCGGATGGCATGGGGTTGAGTAAAGGGAAGTCCCTTGTTGTGGTTGCATGCTGCTGCTGCCCACCAAAGAAACTCTGTCCTTAGACAAGGTATGATAGTTTCCAGGTCCTGTGAATGTTGGCACCAAAGACTTAAGTACCACTGAATTTTCCTCATATGCAGTCTGGCATATGGAATTAGTAGGTTGCAAGAGGCCATGAACCCTAGGGCCTGCAGGATTTTTCTTGCAGATAGCTGGGTTCTGGTGGCCATTTGAGTGAAGTAGCCTATCAGATAGGCTTGTTTTTCTGTAGTAAGAAAAGCCGTCTGGGATGCTGTGTCCACGCTTGCTCCCAGAAATACAATCTTTTGACTGGGGACAAGTTTTGATTTTTGTTCGTTGATAGTGTACCCCACTGTGATTAGAAGGTTCTTTACAAATGTCATGTTCCTGACTGCCTGAATCAGGCAGTCATCCAAGTATGGGTAAACTTGAAATTTTCTCTGTCTGCAATAGGCAATGGCTGGAGCCAGGCATTTTGTAAAAACTCTGGGAGCAGCTGATAAGCCAAAGGGAAGTGCAGAGACCTGATAATGCATAGATCATGCCCAGAAACATAGATATTTCCTGCATGAGTCCCTGATAGGGATGTGCAGATAGCCTTCTATTAGGTCTAGGGTGGCTAACCAGGCATCTTTATACAGCATAGGAAGAAGCTGCTGAAGGGTGAGCATTTTGAATTTTGGTACCACCAGGAAGGTGTTTAGAATGAAAAGATCTAGAATTGGGCGCCAAGTGCCCTCTTTTCTGGGTACCAGGAAAAGTCTGGAGTAGAACCCTTGACCTATCTGTTCTGCAGGAACAGGTTGAATTGCCCTTATGGAGAGCAGGGATTGAACTTGGTTTTGTGCCTCTGCCCACTGGTTTTGTGGAAGGTCTGGAAATCCTTTTGGGGTTGGTCTAGTTTAAGATGGCCTTCAGGGGGCTAGAAAGGACCAATGTTTCGAGGGGCAATGCCTACTAAATCTAGGAGGCTGCACCTGCAAGAAATCTTTGACTGTCTATATAGATTTTGCTTTTTCTTCCATCTTTTTTAGAACCTCTTCTGCTTTGGTGCCAAACAGATTGTCCTTGTTCAAAGGAGCGTCTAGTAATTTTGATTTGACATGGTCTGGCAAGGTCTGCTCTTTCAGCCAAGCATGTCTTCTCAGTACAGAACCAGTGACTGCTACCCTGCAAGTTGCTTCTAGGGTGTCAAAGCCACATTGCAGTATGCTTACTGACTTGGCTTGCAGAATGCATAAGCTCTTGTAATTCTTTATTTTCTGCACAGTCTGTAAGGTAGCTAATTTTTGCTTAAGTTCCATAATATATTTCAGCATGTGAAACTGGCAACTCAATGCCCTAATGGCGAGAGTTGCAGAGGTGTATACTTTTTACCCCATCTATCTAAAAGCTCTGGAATCCCTGTCCGAAGGGGTGGGATTCTTAGCTGTAGTTGATTTTATACCTTTAAGCCCCTGGGAGATGACCTCTGGGTCAGCAGTAAGACTTTTGAAAAGAAATTTGTGAGAGTCAGGAACTCTGTAGTACCTGTCTGGTTTCCTAGGAGCAGGAGGTAAAGTATCAGGAGTTAGGCTGGATTCCATAAAGACATCATCCACAACATCCAGAACTGGAGGTATTGCTAAATTGTTGTTGCAAATCTAAATATACTCTCTTTTTGGACTGAGGATAGTCTTGGCATTCCCAGTGGAAATGCTCTCTTCAAGTATGTAGAGTTTCACCAAATGAAAAAACCCTCTGGAGGTGAAGCAGAGGGAATGGATCCCTTTGCGTCTGAATCCTCATAAGCAAATAAAGGCATGTCTTCATATTCGGAAACCTCAGAGTCGTTGGACTCTTGGTCTGTTAAAGCTGCTGGGGAAAGGTCTCTTTTTCTCTTACTAAGGGAAGGCTGGCTTCCCCTAATCAGCATAATCAGGTCTTCTGCCATTTTAAGCATTTGATGTTGTGGCAAGGAAGCAGGTGCTTGAGATTGGTTTGTCATTTTTTTTTAGGCATAGCTTGTAATCTTGGCCTTAGAAACTCAGTAGTTTTAGACAGAACTGAAGCCGCGAAAGAAGTCAGTTTGTGTCGAACATCGGTAGTGTGAAGAACTTCCTCGGAAGCTGGTGCCTGCACAGTGGCTCCGGACCCATACAATATAGAGACATCCGCAGGTTCCGTAGTCAAAGAAAAGTCTCGTGTTATACCGGACTCCGAACAGGTCTCGGTAGCGGCCTGCAAATCGATCAAAGTGGGCACCAGGGGCTGTGAAAGCACTTCACTGAGTACTGGCGAACTGGCGACTAGCTTAACGGAACTGTCGTCTGCAGTTTTGCACCTGTGGGGTCTCTCTGTCTTTATCCTTACGTTTTTGCGGAAGATTGGTAGTCGGATGCCTTACCTAAGCCATTTGGAATATGGAGATCGACAGCAAAAGTATTTAGCGACAATAAGGGCCCAACGACGAATAGTTCGGGCATTGAACAAAGCACAAAACCAACAGCGAGTTACATCATGGTCTGGGCATAAACAGGTGATGCAGTAAGAATGGAAATCTCGGTATGGTATTTGTTTTCCACAGGCGAGACAATTGTTAACTTTTTCTGACATTGGTTAGAGCAAGAAAAAAGGATTCCCAACGGGGTACTTAGCATAAGAAGACTTCAGGATGACTCAATTCGGAAACGAAAACTCGGGCAGCAGCCGAATGGCACTCATGCAAACTGCTTCTGCTTCAGGCTCCTCAGCAAGAAAGACTGATGTAATGGCGTCGGCTGCCTGTTTTTATATCCCTGATGATCTGACGTCAGTCCTGGAGCAACAGCAACTGACGCAGAAGTACCAAGTCTCTGGTATTTGGGCTGACTGAGGGCTACCTGCAGGCAGATAAACCAAGTGTGATGACTGCAACATTGAAACACGAAGAACATCAACATATTTCACTTTCTGTTATAAACTACGTCTAGTGAAAAATTTCTTTATGAACATAACACAGTAATCTGCATTTTATGCAGTTATAAATGTTGCATTTTGGATTTTTCTTATATTAAAATGAAGAGAAGTCTTAAATAAAAATTAAAATATCAACTTGTTCATAGGTTGGTACTAGGCTATCGGCCCTAGGGCCTATACAAGCCTAGCCATAACAATTCCCTGGATATTTCTTCCCACAATATTTACTTCCCTGGACCCTTGTCTAGCAGAGTGACTGACGTGACCCCTGGGGTGAATTTCCTATGTCCCATCCAATTGTCAAGGTTCCTTTTGAAGAGGGCCAAGGAGGCGCTCTGCTTGACATGTATGGGCAGTCTATTCCAGAGTATGGGGAGTCCCTGCGTCTTGAACCTATCCCTCCAGCATGTTTTGTTCATTGTGATGACAAGTTTAGATCCCTGGAGCGTGTGGCTCTGAGGGATTGGGATTTCTTTAAGTGGAGCATGTCCAACAGCTCAGGGTTTGACATGGCCTTGTATGTTAAGTAGAGATCGCCTCTGAGTAGACAATATGCAACAGAGTACAGCTGGAGTTTTTTTTAGACGGTCAGCATAGGGCATCTGCTATAGGCCTGTGATTCTTTTAGTGAGATATTTCTGTGGCCTTTCCCGCTGTTGCAGATGTCTTGTGAGGTACATACCAAACGGGGTGTTGTACTCTATAATGGGCCTAATGAGGGATGAGTACAGTGGGACAATGACCTCCTTTTTTCTGGATGAAAAGCCCTTAGTGATGAGGTGTGCCACATAGAAGGATTTCCTGACTGTTGTGGCGATGTGGTTATCGAAGGCGAGGCCACTGTCCACCTGTGCCCCTAAGTCTCTCATCACACTTTCAGTGTTTAGTGTACTGCCACCTATGTGGTAATTCATGGGTACATGTTTTTTCTCAAAGGGGATAACTATACATTTCTTGGCATTAAGCTTGAGCCCATGGCTCTAGGAACAAGCATCTGTTTCTGTAAGGTCCTTTTGTAGAATATCCACATAATTTGGGGATTCAATAATGGCTTACAGTTTGCAGTCATCTGCGAACTTTGTTAGCCAGAGTCCCTTAGTGTTGGCCTGTAATTCAGAGAAGTACTTGTGCTAAAATACTCTGAGTAAAACTGTGATTTTTAACTGCTACAATGTGATTTCTTATGAATACTATTTTAAATCATTTTAAACATCACTTTGGCAACTGTATTTAACTACTGAGTTGACCAAATTGAGCTACAAAGCTGAATGCTTTGTACAAAGTTTGAGGAAAATTCACTACTCTAATCCTTTCATGGACTTGGTATAAAGTACAGCTGTACAAGGACTTCAGGTCCTCTCCTGTTTGGTATCTACTTTTCTGAAGTATAGGCCAACACATAAGGCCTTTGGCTAATGAAGTTCGCAGATGACTGCAAACTAGGAGCCATAATCGAAACTCCTAATGATGTGGACATTCGACAAAAGGGCCTCACTGAGACAAATGCCTGGTGTCAAAGCCATGGCCTCAAGCTCAATGCCAGAAAGTGCACTGTCATCCCTTTTGGTAAAAACTCTGTACCCATGAACTACCACATAGGCAGTAGTCTGCTTAACACTGAAAGTGTGATAAGAGACCTTGGGACACAGGTGGACAGTAGTCTCTCCTTTGATAATGAACCAAAAAACGTAGAACACAACCAAAATATTCCAAACCAGTACCAAGCACTCAGGTGGCAGCAGGATCCAAAACGCAAGATGTTAAAACAAATGCTGCAGTTTATTCCACAAATAACAAGGATGTATAATCCAACACAGTGCAGAACGACACTATATATAATACACTGATAGAAAACAAATAAATACAAACAGATGGTTTAGCGCTTTCATCTGACAAGTGCAGATTTCATCAGAACCATGTTTTCTTAAACTCATCAGCTTAAATAACCAATTTTTTGGCGCCAAAACCTTAATTGTTAATTAATTGTACATTTCACTAACTCACTTTTCTGTCAAAATGTACTTTACATTAATGTACATACATAGTATATATATATATACAATGAATATTACAAATTGTATAATATCCCACAAAAAATGTATTAAAATTTTTTTAAAAGGTTATTAAAATACATAATCCTAAATAAATATCTACATACTCAATTACCAAATAAGCTGTTCATAATAATAACTTATCCTATCTACCCATGTTTGCCATTTTGGATCAAGTAGAGAGTTCGGTGGGGAGTGGAAATATGAAAGCTAAATTAGGTGCTTTGGAAAGTAGATAGCAAATACTTTTAGATGCAACTACGCATCCTGGAATCAATGATTATATCAGCATTAAGCCTTTTTTGATTTTGGGATGCCCATGAGATTCAAGTACACACTTTTAGGTATCTCCTACTTAAGCACCATTAGCTCCATTTCGGAAGTCCCCCTCACTAACATTTCCTTCCCAGACCTTCTAGCTGTTTATATTGTTATTAATATGGTTACGCAATAATTTTAGGTAACTTTTTATGTAGTTTTCTATGTAACGTTGTATGTAATTGTTCATGGAATGTTTCATAGAAATTTTATACTCATTTGAGTATACTTTGTTGTTATTTTCATTCACTTTACATTTCCCTTTACATCTCATTTTTGGTGGTTCTTTACATAGGTACCCACACAGTTTGCACAATGTTATTCAGGAAGAGATATGTGTGTCCATCATATATGTTAAAAGGTATATTTATACTATTGGATACAACACCCCAATATAGAATTTTATGTAATTAGATAGGATAAGTTATTATTATGAACAGCTTATTTGGTAATTGAGTATGTAGATATTTATTTAGGATTATGTATTTTAATAACCTTTTAAAAAATTTTTAATACATTTTTTGTGGGATATTATACAATTTGTAATATTCATTGTATATATATATATATATATATATATATATATATACTATGTATGTACATTAATGTAAAGTACATTTTGACAGAAAAGTGAGTTAGTGAAATGTACAATTAATTAACAATTAAGGTTTTGGCGCCAAAAAATTGGTTATTTAAGCTGATGAGTTTAAGAAAACATGGTTCTGATGAAATCTGCACTTGTCAGATGAAAGCGCTAAACCATCTGTTTGTATTTATTTGTTTTCTATCAGTGTATTATATATAGTGTCATTCTGCACTGTGTTGGATTATACATCCTTGTTATTTGTGGAATAAACTGCAGCATTTGTTTTAACATCTCCTTTGATAATCACATTGCCACAGTAGTCAGGAAATCTTTCTACGTAGCACACATCATCACAAAAGGTTTCTCATCCAGGAAAAAAGAGGTAATTGTTCCCCTCTAATAATCACTCATTAGACCCATTATAGAGTACAATGCCCCTTTTGGTATGTACCTCACAAAACATCTACAACAACTGGAAAGGCCGCAGAAATACCTCAGAAACAGGATTACCGGCCTCAAACAGATGCCCTATGCAGACTGTCTCAAATAACTCCAGCTTTACTCCATCACATATCGCCTACTCAGATGTGACCTCTGCCTAACACACAAAGCTATGTCAAACCCAGAGCTGTTGGACATGCTCCACTTAAAGAAATCCCAATCCCTCCGAGCTACATGCTCTAGGTACCTAAACCTTGTCACCACAACAAACAGAACATGCTGGAGGGATAGATTCCTGTCCCAGAGACTTCCCATACTCTGGAATAAAAGTACAGTTGTGTACACTTACCATAAATGCAGATGTTCGAGTGTATTCACTGTTGCAGTCATTATATTAGGGTAATCCTGCTGGCAGGTTGCCCTCAGTCAGCCTGAATTCCAAAGTCCTGGGTCCTGCGTCGGCTGCTGATGCCCCTTCTCTGACGTCAGGTCATCAGGGGTATAAAAGATGCAGAAGACGCCATTTTCTTTAGTTTTTCTTGCCCCAGATGTCAGGTACCCCCCTAAAACGGTAGCCAAAATTTATATATATATATATATATATATATATATATATATATATATATACATATATATATATATATATATATAAATACATGCACCAATATAAACTTTACCTTCCTCTACAAGCAAATACACCACATAGGTTGTATAAATCAGAGAAGGAAAGATAGGTTCCATCAGAAGTAAAGAGGGATGGTTGGTGGGTAACCTGGACTGCAACAGAGAATACACTCAAACATCTACATTTATGGTAAGTGTACACAACTGTACTATGTTCTTCGTGTTTCACTGTTGCAGTCATTACATTTGGGTAGAGTCCCAAAGGTATGGATGGGAGGCTGGAGCTAAACAGCATTAGGAGCGGCTATGAGGCCCTGCAGAACTGCAGTGGCAAAGCCTGCCCTGGATTTAGAGTAGAGTGGCAGATGATAATGCTTTGTAAAGGTGTGCACTGAACTCCAAGTAGCAGCCTCTAAAATGTCCTTGGTTGGTACTCTCCTGAGAAAGACTGCTGAAGTGGCTTCAGCTCTGGTTGAATGTGGCCTAATGCCCTTGGGCACTGGCTTGCCATGGTGTAAGTAGCAGAAACGAATGCAGTGGCCTATCCACTTTGAAATAGTCTGCTTTGAGATAGCCTTTCCTTGTGATCCTGTAGCATATGCCACTAGTAATTGCTCTTTCTTTCTGAAAACTTTGGTTCTATCCAAGTAGAATCTAAGCTGTCTGTGTACATCTAAAGAATGCAGAATTATCTCTCCCTTGTTCTGTGGATTTGGATAAAAAGTTGGCAGATGAATAGTTTGGTTAAGAGCCACACTGGACACCACCTTAGGCATAAATGTTGGGTTTGTCCTCAGAGAGACCCTATCTGGATAAAAAATGATAAAAGGTTCCACAGCCATGACTGCCTGTAGCTCTGAAACTCATCTTGCAGAAGTTATTGCTAGGAGCAGAGTTGTTTCCCAAGATAAAATCTTTATATCAGCAGTAGCAGCTGGCTCAAAAGAAGGCAGGGTGCGTTTTTCCAAGACATAGTTGAGGTCCCATGCAGGCATTGGTGATCTCCTTGGAGGCCTTAAATTTTTGGCTCCTCTGAGGTACTGTTTTAATAAGGGATGAGAAAAGATTGGTGGCTCCGTTCCGTATTGTAATGAGCCGAAATGGCAGAGGCATGAATTTTAATAGATGAAAAAGATAGGCCTTTGTCCAGCATCTCAGTTAAGTATTGCAAACTCTGAGGAATATTTGGCACAGCTGTATCTGTTCCTTGTGCCTGGTTCCAAGAACAGAATCTCTTCCATTTTCCAGCATAAGATTTTCTAGTACTAGGCCTTCTGGCGTCCAAAATGACATCCATCACAGCTTTACTGAGGGGTGTGTTTTGTATGACTACATTATCTGCCATGCTGCCAGGTTTAAAGTCCTGAGTTGGCTGTGCAGGATCTGATTGTTTTGCTGGGGCAGTAGATGAGGTATCTGAGGTAAGGTCCAAGCTGGGCAATGAGACAAGTTCTTTAGGATTGGAAACCAGTACTGGCGGGGCCAGTCTGGGGCAATCAGTATCATTTTTGGCTCAATCAGTATCATTTTTGTCTTCTCCTGTCTGACCTTTAGGAGTACCTTGGGGAGGAGAGGCAGTGGGGGAAAGGCATATACTGACAGGTTTTTCCAGCTGAAAGATAGGGCGTCCACTTTCCATGCTTGTCTGTGAGAAGTCCTTGTGCAGAATCTTTTTAGTTGGTAGTTGTGAGGGGAGGCAAACAGATCTATGTCCAGGCATCCCCATTTCCTTGTTATCATGCTGAAGACTTGAGGATCCAGCTGCCACTCATGGGGATCGATGAGGTTTCTGCTTAGTTCGTCTGCCAGAGTATTTTTCCTTCCTGGCAGGAATTGTGCCTGCAGATGTACCTGGTAAGTTAATGCTGTGTCCCACAAAGTCATGGCTAGTCTGCAAAGGGGGTAAGAATGTGTGCCACCGTGTGCCCCCCTGCTTGTTTATATACCACATGATCGTGGTGTTGTCTGTCTTTATCAGTAGTTGTCCCAGATGAAGTAGGTCCTTGAAGGCTGTCAGGGCATTCTGAACAGCTAGCATCTCTTTTTGATTGATATGTAGATGCATTTGGGTTGAGGACCATGTGCCCTGAATGCATCTTCCTGCCATGTGGGCCCCCCAGGCATAATCTGATCCATCCGTTGTTAGTGTTTGCCTGGCTGGGGGTAATGTGAATGGCTGTCCCTTGTTTTGGTGACAAGCCTTTGCCCACCATCGAAACTCCTGTTGTAGGCAGGGAATGAGAGTAACCATTGTTTCCAGGCTGTGGAAATGTTGAGTCCAAACACTTTTTAGGTACCACTGAAGTTTCCTCATATGCAGTCTTGCATATGGAATTAGTAGGATGTAGGAAGCCATGAAGCCCAAAGCCTGCAGAATTTTTCTTGCAGATAACTGGGCTCTTGTTACATTTTGAAATAGGTAGTCAGTTGCCTTTGTTTGTCTGGCATGAGATAAGCCATCTGGGCAGTTGTATTTAAGCTTGCACCCAGGAATATTATCTCTTGAGAGGGTACTAGTTTTGATTTATTTTCGTTGACTGTGTACCCTAGGCATGTTAGAAGTCTTTTCACAAACGCCAGATGCTGTAGAAGAATGCCCTTGTTCTCTGCTTGAATTAGACAGTCGTCCAAGTAAGGATATATTTGTATTCCTCTGTCTGCAGAATGCAATTACTGGTGCCAGGCACTTTGTAAAGACCCTGGGCGCAGTAGATAAGCCAAAGGGCAGTGCAGAGAATTGGTAATGCATTGAGCCAGCCTTGAATCTGAGGTATCTTCTGCATGATTGTCTGATTGGGACATGCAGATATGCCTCTTTTAGGTCTAGAGTCACTAGCCAAGCGTTCTTGCCCAGCATGGGCAGAAGCTGCTGCAAAGTCATCATCTTGAATTTTGGTATATCCAGGAATGTAGTCAGAGTAGATAGGTCCAGGATTGGTCTTGTCCTTTCTGGGTACCAAGAACAGTCTGGAGTAAAATCCTTGTCCCTGCTCTTGCTCTGGTATTTGTTGAATGGTCCCCATGTCCATGAGGGATGAGACTTTTTTTGTGCCTCTGCCCATTGATTTTTTGGCAGATCTGGCCAGCCATTTGCCTTTGGCAGGGTATGGAAATGGAACTTGTAGCCTTGTGACACAATATTTACAACCCACTCGTCCTGGGTTATAATGTGCTAATTTTGAGAAAAAAGTGCTAATGTTCCCCCTAAGGGTGCTGCCAGGAGATAAGTGCTTGGTGCAGGCAGGGAGAATTCATTGGAACTGTTTCCTGTATGGTTGCGATTTGTCTTCTCCAGCTTTGGAGGTAGAAGCACCCCATTGCTTTGACCTGTAGGAACCTTGCACCTGGGATCTGCATCTAGGGCATCTGGGTCTGCCAATTTGAGGTCTGTCTGACACAGGAAAGGACCAATTCTTAGTAGGCCAGTGTCTACTAAACATAGGTGGCTGTACTTGAAAAAAAATATTTGACAGTTTGCATAGATTTAGCTTTGTCCTCCATTTTCTTTAACACATCCTCTGCCTTAACACCAAACAAAGTATCATGCTGTAAAGGTGCATCTACTAATTTAACTTTGACATGATCAGGCAGATTTTGTTCCTTTAACCAAGCATGCCTCCTAGTTACAGAACCCGTAACTGTGGCCCTGCAGGAGGCCTCCAAAGAATCAAAACCACATTGCAAAGTATGCTTTCCAACTTGTTCAGCTGCATGCAATAAATCCTGCATTTCCTTGTTTTCTGCACATTCAGAGTTTAATAATATTTTCTGTTTAAGCAATGCCATGACATGTTGCTGATATTTGAGCATATGAAACTGACAGTTTAAGGCCCTTATAGCCAAGGTAGCAGATGTGTAAACCTTTTTTTTTCCCCATCTATCCAGTGCCCTTGAATCTCTGTCAGAGGGGGTAGGGTTTTTTGCAGTGGAATCCATAACTCCTTTGGGACCCTGTGAAATAGTTTCAGGGTCTGCAGCAGGGTTTTTAAAAAGGAGTTTATGAGAATCAGGAACCCTGTAATATCTGTCAGGATTAACAGGAGCTGGAGGGTAAGGAGTCAAGGGTAAGACTAGACTCCGAAAACACATCATCTACAATATCTAACACAGGTGGAATGGCTAGTGGCCTGTGTTGAGGTAGTAAAAGGAAATCCCTGAGCCTCTTTTTAGATTCTGAAAAATCTTGGCTCTCCCAGTGGAAATGCTCCCTCATGGTATGCAAGGTTTCCCCAAATGAATAGTCCTCTGTAGGAGAAACTGAAGGTATAGATTCTTCAGCATCAGAATCCTCATAAGGGGGAAGAGAATATTCCTGATCAGAAGAAATAGAAACCTGATCTGAAGAGTCATAGTCAGTCTCTTGCCTAGGCCTCTTATCAGGAGGGGGATGGGAACCCCTGACCAAGGTAATTAAGTCTTTGGCCATTTTGAGCATCTGTTTTTGGGCATAGAGGCCTGTCCATGTGGCTCTTGAGTTTGTTTCTTTGCTTTAGTGCTTTGGTCTTTGCCTTTGAAGCTGAGGTTGGCTTAATGTAAAAATGTTTAGGTCTGAATACACCCTCAGAAGTTGGTGCCTGCTCAGCGGCTCCGGACCCATCTGAAGGAATAGTATCAGAGGCTCCAATACCTTGAGTTTCCAGTGGCATGGCCGACTCCACGTGGGAGTCGGTAGCGGCCTGCGACTCTAAAGTAGCGGGCCGTCAGGGGCAGCAAAAGTGCCTCACTGAGAACCGGTGAACCGGCAGCTGGCTTAGGAGAAGCTTCGTCGTCGGTTTTGGGCCTCGGTTGTCTATCTCTCTCCTTTTCTTTGCGTTTTTTTGTGAACTCCGGTAGTCGGATGGCTATCCGACATTTCTGGATAATTAAACCGGCGTCCGAAATAGTTTAAAGCAAAATCATACAGACGCTTAATAGTGCATTGGTTAAATCTAGCACAAAAAATGTATCACCAAACACCATCATACTAGGTGACTTCAATTACCCTAATATAGACTGGGAACACTACTCAAGCCCAAACACCCTAGCCCAAAAGTTCCTGGAATTCATAAACTCAAATGCCATGGAACAACTAGTCACCATCCCCACAAGAGGAGATAACATACTTGATCTCATCATCACGAACATGGGAGCACAATGTTCAACACCGGAAGTATACCCCTCACTGGTGAGATCAGATCACAAACTAATCTCGCTGGAGGTCCTCATCCCACCCCACCTGAAATAAAAAGACCACAGTAAAGAACTTCTCAAAAGCCGACTTCACACTTCTAAAGACTAGTGTGGTCTCCTTTAAGGCCCCGAGCTGGTGGAAAACAGTACTCAAGCCGCTGAATCACTTTACACGCGCCTTCTACCAGCACCTGCAGGACTGCATGGATAAGGCAATCCCAAACAAAACAAAGACTCTTAGTACCAACAGTCTGGTGGACCCCAGCCATAAACAAACTCTACAATAAAAGGAGGAAGCTACTACAAGATACAGCAAAATCCTTAAAAGGTAAGACACCCTTGATCACTATAAGTAAAAACTAAGAGCTCTCATAAAATCATCCAAAGCAAATTTCGAGAAAAATAGCTAAAGACTCAAAAGACAATCATAAGGCCTTCTTTAGCTATGTTAGACACCTAGGAGGAAACTCCCAGATATGCTCAGAACTAGTTCAAAATGATGTGAAGATTACTGATCCTACAGACATTGCCAACATACTGGCTGACAGGTTCAGTGCAAACTTCTCCCCAAAAGGAGAGATATCTATACCAAACGATTGCAGCCCCCAAACATCTCCAGCCCAAGTGAGAACTGCTCTCCAAAGCAAAAACACAGCATCCATGGGACCTGATGGTGTCCCCGGCTGTGTGCTCCGAACTCAATGAGGAATTAAACCCACAGCTAGGACAGCTGTTTAATCAAAGTCTTACCTCTGGATGGCGCACTGCAACTGTGGTCCCACTTCACAAAGGCGGTGCCTCCACCGACCCTGGAAATTACCGCCCATTAGCCTGACAAGCCTTATCTGCAAAGCCATGGAGAGGATCATAATGGACCTCATAAATAAAGACATAGGGAATTTGCAGACTTTGGATCCAACCCAGTTTGGCTTTGTCAAAGGCAGATCATGCCTTTTAAACTTGGTTGACTTCTTGAAACAGTCACCAAAGCCATTGACGAGGGAAAGGCAGTCCATACAGCCTACCTCGATCTGGCTAAGGCCTTGATACAATACCCCACTCGGGTATCATTGAAAAACTCATCAGCTTAAATGTTAACCCATACATCACAAGATGGGTTGCAAACTGGCTGAGTGACAGAACCCACAGGGTCAGAGTTGCTGGCGCCATGTCAGACTCAAAACCTGTCACAAGTGGTGTCCCACAGGGCTCAGTCCTGGGCCCACTCTTGTTTGGCATCTACTTTTCCAGTACAAGCAAACACAGGAGGGTTATGGCTGACAAAGTTTGCAGATGACTGCAAACTGGGCCATAGTAGAAAACACATCTGACACGGATATCCTTCAGAAGGGTCTCACAGAAACGGATAACTGGTGCCAGAGCCACGGCCTGAAGTTAAATGCCAAAAAATGCATAGTCATACCCTTTGGGAAAAACAAGGTTACCCCTAGCTACCAAATAGGTGGCAATCCACTGAGCACAGAAGAAGTTATCAGGGACCTGGGGACCCAGGTTGATAGTAGTCTGTCATTCGACACCCATGTAGCTAAAGTAGTTAGGAAGACTTTCTACATTGCCCACCTTATCATGAAGGGATTCTCATCTAGATCAAGGCAGGTCATAGTCTCCCTTTACTCATCACTCATCAGACCAATGATTGAGTACAATGCCCCATTTGGGATGTATCTGACCCGACACCTGCAGCAGCTGGAGAGGCCACAAAAGTTCCTCACCAAAAGGATAAAGGGTCTCAAAAATCTGTCCTATGCTGCCCGACTGAAAGAACTCCAGCTCTATTCAGTCGCCTACCGCTTGCTCAGAGGTGACCTTTGCCTAACATACAAGGCCATGTCAAACCCAGATTTGATGAATATGCTTCACCTCAATAAATCTAGATCCATCAGAGCCACAAGGCGGAGACTTAAACCTCGACACGGCTATTAATAGGACGTGCTGGAGGGATAGATTCATTACCCAAAGACTCCCTATGCTGTGGAACAAAATCCCGGTACATGTGAGGCAGAGCACCTCGCTGGCCTTGTTCAAGAGAAATCTTGACCAATGGATGGGAGATCGCAGATATACCCCAGGGATTACCTCAGTGTCACTGCTCGACAGAGGCACAGCAAAATAATGGGTATAGTTCCCCATACTAAAGGCGATGGGCTAGGCTTGTAAATGCCCTCGGGCAGATAGCCTAGTATAAACCTATGAACCTATGAACCTAAAACCGACAACCAGCAACATTGTGATCAGGGCCTAGGCAAAGAATACAGTAAGAATGAAAGCCCTTATGAGGCATTTGCTTTCCACAAGAAATACAATTATTAACTTTTTCTGACATCGGTCTGGAGCAAGAAAAAAGTTTACCCAACGAGGTACTTAAGCTTTATTGAAGACTTCGGATCTGAAACTCGAACACGAAAATCTCAGAAGTCGGCCGACAGGCACTTGCAAACTGCTTCTGCTTCGGGCACCGCGCGGCAAGAAAGACTGAAGAAAATGGCGTCGGCCGCATCTTTTACACCCCTGACGACTTGACGTCAGGGAAGGGGCGACAGCAGCTGACGCAGGAGCCAGGACTTTGGAATTCAGGCCAACTGAGGGCAACCTGCCAGCAGGATTACCCTAATGTAATGACTGCAAAAGTGAAACACAAAGAACATTTACCTATCTATATCAAACAAAGTTCCTCATTAGCACTCTTCAAGAAAAATCTTGATGACTGGATGGGAAATAGGAAATTCACCCCGGGGATCACTTCTGTGCCTCTGCTTGACAGGGGCACAGGAAAATAATTTTCTTGGGTGGCGAAAACCATGTTACCTTTTTGGCTAGGCTTATATAGACTCTAGGGCCAATAGCCTAGTACCTACCTGTGAACCTATTAACAAGAGTTATCCCGCTTATCAGTGTTGCAGTATTCCTTACAATAGGGTTACCCTGCTGAGGGTAGTCATACCTCCAGCCAGCATACCAAAGTCTTGGCCCTTCCAAATACAGTACGTCAGACATATGTCCTATGCCCTAGATGTAAGGTACATAAGCGATGTATGAGCACCAAATACTCAGAAATGAATTTCCCCAGGAGAACAAAAGCAGCTAATGAGGAAGAAAGATGGTGCACGTACATCCAGGAAAAAGGCAAAATAACGTAATTCAGCCAGAGGGAGAAAAAATGTCCAACAGGGAGGAGAAGGAAGGAGGAACGGAATACTGCAACAATGATAAGTGGGACATCTACTGTTAAAAGAAAGGTGTAGGAAGACGAAGAGGAAGGAACTCAGGAGCCCTATAAAAATCTATGGAGGATGGACCTGGCAAGACCTGCTCTGGCCCTTGAAATCGTATCAGACTTGTACAGCTTAGTAAAAGTAAGTACAGAAGACAAAGCAGCAGCTTCCAAAATCTAACATTGAGACCCTTAAAAAAGCTCCGGAAGAGAAGGAAAAACACCCTGGTAGAACGAGCATGAACACATGTATGAAGCTGTTTGCCATGAAAAGAATAACAAAAGGAAATAACTTTAGAAATCCAAGAAGAAATGGTTTGCAGAGAAACTGCTACACCCATTTTTTTTGTTCTGAAAAGAAAAAGTTGCTCAGATTTCCCAATATCTTAAGCCTTTTCTACAATAACATCTGAGCTCTTATATGCAAATACAGAATGGAGAATCTTCTCACTACTATTCTGAGGAGAAAGAAGGAAGGAAGGACAATGGATGGTCTAATTCAAAGATGCATCATTAACCACTTTAGGCACAAAAGAAGAAATGGTTCTAAGAGACGGCCTTATCTCTATGGAAAACCAGAAAAGGAAGAACTGCCATAAGGGCCTGAAGTTCAGAGACTCTCTTGGCAGAAGTCAGAGCCACCAACAAGACCATTTTCCAGATAGAGTTTTGAGGAGGAAGAAGCTGCTGGCTCAAAAAGTGGCTGAGGCAACTTTTCAAAAACAAAGGTAAGGTCTCAAGGAGGAGGAATGGGTTTTTCTTGGAGGCCTAATATGAAGGATGCATTTGATTAACCGTAACCTCAAACCTATAGGAAAATTTTGGATATGGAGGCAGACAAACAGAAAAGGCCAACATATGGGCTTTAACAGAGGAGTATGCTAGACCAGAATTAAACAACCCACACAAATGAGAAATAACAGTAGGAATACCCACCAAAACAGAGTCATATCCTCTGACGGGACACCAAGCAGAAAATCTCTTCCATTTAACTGCATAGAGTTCCTATGAGAGGGTTTTTCTGGCCAGCTGCAATAAAGCATGTCCTCAGAAAACTGGTGATGAAGAGGGAACAGATTCCTATCAGCTAGACAGTCAATTGTAAGGTGAGCACATGAGGGTGAATATCAATGGTAATTGGCCTGTTACAAGCATCCTGTAGGGTAACTTGTAATGGCTTCCCCTGGCCAGCGGAAAAAGAGGAAACCAGTGCTGCCTGGCCAAAAGGGAGTCAGCAACAAGATTTTTTGGGCTTGTCCCACATTATCTTTTGCAGGACACTTGGCAGCAGAAAAAGAGGGGGGGGAATGCATACAGGAACATCCCTTTCAGAGAAAAATAAATGGCGTCAAACTTCTAAGCTAGAGGACTTGGCATTCCGGAACAGAATCTGGGGAGTTGTCTGTTCTGAGGGGAGACAAAGATCTACTTGAAGAGTAGAGTACTCAGCCGACATGCGATGTCCAGGAAACCTCATTATAAAGCATCCACTCATGAGGATCTGTTCTGGATCTGCTCAGACTTTCTGCCACAACACTGCATTCTGAGGGAACATAGACCAGCTGAAGAATCGACTGGTCATAAATGGCAAAGTCCCATGCTATGAGGGCAAGTCTGCAAAAATGGTAAGATTTTGTTCTTCCCTGTTTATCTACCACATGACAGTGGTGTTGTCTGCGAAATCTCTGGACCTGGAGCCCAAAGGTAATGCAGAGCCTGAAGAGCCAGCAGAAGAGCCTTTATTTCCTTGATACTGATGTGCTCCTTTACCTCCTGTGGCGACCAGAGATGAAGTTTCAGAATCAGACTCAGCCATGTCTGCTAACACCCCCACCCTAGTTTGGCAAGAAGGACAAGCACATACCTAGTCATGTGTGCCTGGTAACTGATAACCGAGAAAGCTAAGGTAGCAGAAGCATACACCATCTTATCTTACCTACCCAAGGCTTTACTATCGTTGCCTGATGGTAGGAGCTTGAAAGAAGCACGCAAACAACTTAGTAGGTTTGTCAGTTGAAAAGGAAGTCACAGAAAGGTCACAGGAAGGAATCTTATTAAAAACAAAATAAAATAGTAACAATAATAATAGAACATGTCTGTTTTTCTAGGAGCAGGGAAACTTGGGGCGGGCTGAGGAACAGATGCAAAAGTCTCTAAAAGATCTTCTAAAACAGGAGGAACTGTGTCTGGGAGAATCCATCTGTAAGAGGTCATAGTAGCTATTTTAGACATCTGCGAGCTTTCCCAAAGAAAACATTCAATCATTTTAGTAATGGTATGTCCCCAAAATGCTTCCACCCTCCTCATCTAACCCCAATAAGTGAGGGGAGTTAATCCAAGTCATCATCATAAGTATAATCTGACTCCCAGGGTCTTTTAGAGGAAGTGAAAGAGCAGGGGGGGACAGAAGGAGGAACTGACAAACGTTGAGCAGGCTTAAAAGCCACAAGTATTTCAAAAAGGGTTTACTATCATTAAGTCAAGTCCACCAGAGTGAGGTATTGCGAATGTCAAACACTGACATTACTGACTGTTCTACCTTGCCCCCTTACGGACCCATGGTAATGCTTGTTCCTGAGTCCAGAGCAATAGAGAGTTTTGAGGGTTGGTGTTTGCACTGGGTATACAGGAATTTGGCATTCCAACTTTCGTGGAAGTGCTGTCGATTATATGATGACTTGACTGCCTGTGAATCGACTTAATGACAGTAAACCTTTAAAAAGACATTTGGTGAAATCTTGCCCCTCCATTTGGAGCTCTTTATCAACAGGAGCCATATGCCTAGTCTTCTGTTTCTTTTTGACAGCAATATCAGCCCTTACAAACCTAGGAAATTCTGAACCCTGTCTTACCTCTATAAGGGAATCTGGTACTCTGTGGAATTCCCTAGACCCTTCAGAAATTATCAGCTGCAGTTCTCCCTTTTCATCCTGAGTGGATGCTGGCACAGCCTCAGAGGACATGTGAATAGCAATCCCTGCGTCGGTCTCCAACTGGATTGTGACAGAGGAGACAAGCATCAGAAATGGACTTCATCTTACGATACAGAGTCCTCTGCCAGAGCCTGGACAACAGAAGCTTTCTGTCTTAAATTCTTTGACTTATTTTTTAAAGGCGGACGGACATCCAGGTGGGTGGATTCAGAAGCCATGGTCCCTTCAGCAAGTAATTTAAAAAGGAAAGAAAGATGGCTGTGCAGGGTCAATGACACAAATGCCTGGCAAATATCACACTGTTTGTGAACAGCACCCAAACCAAAAAGGCACTTCTCACTTCTGTCCTTAAGAGGAATCTGTCTCACATACTCACATTTTCCCTTTAAAGATGAGCTGTATCTTCAATAAATCCAGCAAAGAGAAAAAGGGTAGGTCTCCAACAGGATACTTACCTGTTCCAAGGTCAGAAAACTGCAAAAGACGTATGTCTTGTAGATAGAATTCAAAATGCTTGTTTCTGATTGGTGGCAAAGTAGTTCTGAGGATTTGGTGCTCATATATTACTTATGTACCTTACTCCTACAACACAGGACATACGTCTGACATATGGTGCTTAGAAGGGTCCAAGCTTTGGTATGTTGGTCAGATATATGGCTATCCTCAGCAGGATATCCCTCTTGTAAGGGATACCACAACAATGAATTAGGAAGGAAATCAACCATTTTCTCCTACACATACAGTATAGCTACTTTTTTTTGTTCAAGCATACAGTACAGCAACCTTGAAATACACCAAGTAAAATGAGGCATATGAGTTTTTTTTTTTTTTTTTTTTTTACTTAACAGTTTTAACGTTGATTATTTAAGCTGGCTAAGAATCAACTGTTCATCACATATCAGTACAAGCAATATCCCCAAAAAGGAATGCAGAGGTTTGGAAAGAACTCAAGGTTCTTCTGACTTCCTCCTGTGTCTTGCCTTGGTGTTTTAGAACATAAAACACATGAGGTAAAGATGCAGCATTATGAGAGGGGGGAAAAGAGGGGCCACTCTATAGTCCACAAAGAACCTTAGGAGTTGGATTTTCCCAAAAGATGGAAAATCCTGTACGATACCAGTGGAGAGAAAGCAATCACTTTCCTTGCCGATCTTATGGACACTGACACAGAGGCAGACAGATCGCTCACACTGCTCTTTCAAGGAGAACACTGAAACAGAGAAAATCTCCACATACCAGCAACCAGATGAGTAGATATTAACCCTCTTGTGACACTCATGAGGGAAATGGCAGAAGTATAAAGGGTGGGTAAAATATTCATTAGAATGAAGTGAACATTCATTATGGGTATGCTAGGGAATGACAGGCCTGCACAAGGCCTGACACTTTCCATCAACTTGTATTCATAGACTATACGTTCATTCAGTTCCACTGTCATCTCCAACAAGCTCAAAATGGGCAATGCAAACAAATGACCAAGGGCTCTGCTTGTACCATGATGTCTGCAAAAGCCTGCTCACCACTTATCCTCATGTCTCTAAGAAAAGGGGGAGGACTCCACAGGCTCAACTGCAAACTTCAGGGCATGCCCTGGGTACTGAAGACTCAATTCATAACCAGATAGATGGATGGCACTCAGCCCTCAGACCATGCTTCCAACAGGAGGTAAAAAAGGTGTTGTTTCTCCACTCTCACTCTTGACTATTTGTAGGTGATTAGTAGAAACATGACTCCTCACTATAAAGGGAGCTTACCTCAGAGATGGCTCAGAGACCTGTAATTTGTCACAGCCTATCTTTCTCCTCCTTTACTCTCATCCTTTCTACAACGTGTTTGCACTGACATGAGGACCCACATGTCTGTCCTTGGACTGACCACCCTGTAAGCATTAAGACGATCTCATAAGCCTTTTCTCTACACTGCCTAATTCATGAGAGAATAAGTACTTTGCTAGGCAACATAATGACTACCTGTGTGGCTCTTGTCTGATAATTTATGATGCTTCTGTTTTGCAGAAGATACTTTCCACTAATGAGATGAAGCGCAAGACTGGAAAGGAAGTAGTAAGGAGCACATGAATCTATATGCTCTCCCTAATCAAGTGCAGGGGCACCACGACATGCACTACTAAAGGGCATGCATGTCCCCAGGTAATGGGACACCACAGTATGCACTAGTAAATGGCATGCATGTCCCTAGCTGCAGGGGCAAAACGGTATGTGCTAGTAAAGGGCATGCATGTCCCTAGGTGCAGGGACACCACACAATGCACTACTAAAGGGCATGTATGTCCCCAGGTGCAAGGGCACCACATATGCACTAGTAAACAGTATGCATGTCCCCAGGTGACAGGGCACCACAGTATGCACTAGTAAAGGGCATGCATGTCTCCAGGTGATGGGGCACCATGGTTTGCACTAGTAAATGGCATGCATGTCCCTAGGTGCAGGGGCACAATGGTACGCACTAGTGAAGGGCATGCATATCACCAGGTGCAGGGGCACAATGGTACGCACTAGTAAAGGGCATGCATGTCACCAGGTGCAGGGGCACCACAGAATTCACTAGTAAAGGGCATGCATGTCCCCAGGTGCAAGGACACCAGAGAATTTACTAGTAAAGAGCATGCATGTCCTCAGGTGTAGGGGCACCATGGTATGCACTAGTAAAGGGCATGCATGTCCCCAGGTGCAAGGGCACCACAGAATTTACTAGTAGAGAGCATGCATTTCCTCAGGTGTAGGGGCACCATGGTATGCACTAGTAAAGGGCATGCATGTCCCCAGGTGCAAGGGCACCACAGAATTTACTAGTAGAGAGCATGCATGTCCTCAGGTGTAGGGGCACCATGGTATGTACTAGTAAAGGACATGCATGTCCCCAGGTGCAAGGGCACCACATAATTTACTAGTAAAGAGCATGCATGTCCTCAGGTGCAGGGGTACCATAGTATGTACTAGTAAAGAGCATACATGTCCTCAGGTGCAGGGGCACCATGGTATGTACTAGTAAAGGGCATGCATGCATGTCCCCATGTGCAGGGGCACCACGGTATGTACTAGTAAAGGGCATGCATTCATGTCACCAGGTGCAGGGGCCACAGATTTAAGTACTTCCATGAGACAGCTCTTAAGAAGATAAACCCACTTGTTCCTCATGGAACCTTCCTGTCAAAGCACAGTCCAGTAGGATACAGTCAGGCAAGAATCACAACCACAAGGTAAACTCTTGATGCTATTGCACAGAGTGCTTTATAAAAGATAACATCTCCAACAGTCTCTCTTCCTAGGGAGAAACATCTTTTGAGACTTCAGATTCCAGTAGTGTCCCTTGAGAATGTTATCTGAAGAGAGGGTTGATCTGACTCTTCATTGTACGACATACATGACTGTAGCAGCTACTATCATATTATAAACTAGATATGGATACATCCACAGAAGAACGTATCTGAACTCCTTTGGTATTCAGAAAAGCCAGTTATTTTTTTAAGTCTCTGAGTGCAGTCAGGAGACCAAAGAAAAAGGCAAATAAACTTGTAATAGGTTGTTGTTGTGTCTTTCAGCTTTTCCCGGTTAGGGGTCGCCACAGTGGAACTCCAGTCTGTTAATGATTGGCAGTAGACTTTTACGTGCCGACTTGCCGGGCCCGACGCACAACCTTCAACGAAGGAACGCCCATTTATGCATGTCGCCACACAGAAGATGCTCTAACTGAGAATCGAACGGAGCAACGTCTTACTGTGAGGCGACAACGCTACCGCAGCACCACCACTGCAGTGTGATAAATAAATCCTTGGAATTCAAGATACTTCCCGTAGGTTGGATAAATTGGATGAAGAGAGATGTATAGCTAAGTGTTCTCAATAGCAACTCTAGCTAACCAAACCACTGCTTACACAAATGTAAGAATGGCTTTCAGAGATGGTGTTTTGAACATTTTGGCTGACAGGAACTAGCAGAAGTGTAGTATTGAGCAGAAATTATTTCTCTGCTGGTGACTAAAATCCAACAAAACTGCCCAGTCCAGCACTATGGAGAAGTGGTTTGCAGGAGTTTATAAAATGAAGCAAGGGACAGAATTCTGCATAAATTCAAATGCATGTCCTTTAGAAATTACATTCACAACCTACCTATCCATTATAATCCATTACCCACTAAACAGAGCACAGATAAATTTCCCTTCCAAAGGGAAAAGGTGTTACAGGAAAGGGCTGTACATCATGCTGACTCCATAACATGCTTGGCCTCTCCTTGTTTGTTGTTGAGGGTACCTTTCCCTTTATATCTGGGAAAACTGCTGCTGATGTTTCTGGTAAATTTTTCTGATAAAGGACCCTTTGTTAGACTGAAAACCACTGGAAAAACTGTATCAGGTAATAAAAAATATTTGAAAGATTGCAAAGATGATTCTTCCCTCCTTTTCCCATTCTACCACCAAAGCGGATGTTGATTTATCAAAAATGGCTTGGAAATTACATCATTCAGGAAGATCTGTTTACATTTGACACAGACAGTATATCAGCCAGCTACGTTTTCTGAATGTAACTGCTGTGTGACAAACTGTCATGAAACATCTAGTAACTCAGATGTAACGAGTCACTCAATTCCAACGCATCAGCAATGGACACCAGTGTTCGACAGTATTACTAACACAGCCCTTTGGTAAAAGGTACACAGTACCACAGAATGTTGTCCACAATAACTGCCAGCTCTTGACCTATATGAGCAGTTAACAGAAAAGCTTACTGACATTATCACTCTTACCAAAACAGAAATGGCTTTAAATCCATATAAACGGAAAATATAATACCACAGTTATTTTTCTAAAACTGATTTGTTTGATTTGCTGAGGAGACTGCTTTTAAACTGCAGAGCACATCTTGTCTGTCTTTAGGAGGCTTATACCTTTTGTTAGCCTTTTTTTTTTACATAATGATCCCTGGCAATCACGGTCCTAGGAGTCTAAGGTGGAAATCTCTTGAAAAGAAGGAAATGACTGCAATGTTATTAGTTGTTGATTCTTCTTGGCAAATAATAAGCGGCTTGAGAAGTGGATCAGAAGGTTCCAGCTTTGCAGTCAAAAGATTCAGCCAAAGAATTAGTAGATACCAGAAAGAAAGCATTCTTTGGAAGGTGCTATCAAACGCTATTGGACTTCATGTCTTCCTGCTCATAAGTGACCATGAACGTCCTCTTTCTTATATGAAAAAGGAGATGGACTTTTCTTCCTTTTCTTCTGGTTTACTGAAGTACTGGGTAGAGACTAAAACAAAAGGCATGCTCTTGTGCAATGCAACACTTTATGAGTCAGTAGACTAAATCTTCAGGGGTTGGTAGCTGCCACTACTGACTAAACAGAGAACTTATGCTTGCCAACTGACAGTAGATTCCAGAATGAGCAGCAAGCACTGGTTAAGCACAGGGAATGTACTACAGAAACACAACAGCAGATTCCAATATCTTCATTATTAGAATGCCCCCATGTTACAGATTACTGCCCAAATCACTCTATAAAATTTAGAGTAAGCAGTAATTTTCATAACAGAAATGCTGTATCAAAATTACCATCAATTAATGATGATCATCACAGTTACCCCTAAAAAGTAAGCGACAACATCACCTGAAGTTACTTTGGTAGAAGTTTTCTACAAAAAAACATGAATACACACTTACTCGTGCAAACATCATTACATATTGTACAGAATTATTACCTTCATTGTTTAATAAAATTTGCCGTTAGCAAGAGTTAAGGTATGCCTGTCTAGCTGGCCATCTGCATACTTTTCCAGCTAAGAAGCAAAAAAAAAAAGAAAAATACAAAGGACAAGGCCCGGCTCTGCAACCAGGGGCATTTAAGCACAAAAAGGGGAAAAAACATCTTATTTGAACCTGATGAAATCAGAAAGTCTGGTAGCTTTTTGCTGATTATACAGTATACAGAATAACATGTAGGACAGTATCAAATGCATTACTTTGGTCTAAAAATATAAAAGTGTTTTGTGTTTGGTAGCCCACTATCTAAAGCTTTACTAATTATATCATAAAGTCTGACAAATTTAATTACTTATTTATTCCTTATTAATCCTTTGTTGACCGGATTAGTCCCAAGGGGCTAGTGACTGATTTTTAAGGGTGATCAGAGGAGATATACTACTAAGGGAAACTTGTCTAGGGCATCGGGGAACGTCCCCTACTCTTGATAGTAGGGTGAAACGTGTGTGTGACAACGGACTTTCTCATCCAGGCACATAGGTGGCCTGGAGAAATAGGAAGAAAACATGGCTGATTCAGCTTGTGTTGAAACTGAAAAGAAAGTTGCTTAAAATGTAGTCAAAATGGTAGAATCGCTACCAGAAGTTTTTTTCTGATGATGTGGGTGCAGAAAAAACAGTGACGTTGGAGGAAAAGGAGATTGCAGCTGAAAGAGAGATGGATTCAGAGGAAATCTTTCAGAGGAGATAAGGTTCATAAGATGGTACTCTGCTATCGGCCCTAGGGCCTATACAAGCCTAACCTTTACAATTCAATGCAGATTTCTTCCCACAATATTTACTTCCCTGGACCCCTGTCTAGCAGGGCGACTGACGTGATCCCCAGGGTGAATTTACTATCTTCCATCCAATCGTCAAGGTTCCTTTTGAAGACGGCCAAAGGAGCGCTCTGCTTGACATGTATGGGCAGTCTATTCCAGAGTCTGGGGAGTCTCTGGGTCAGGAACCTATCCCTCCAGCAGGTTTTGTTCATTGTGATGACAAGGTTTAGATCCCTGGAGCAAGTGGCTCTGAGGAATTGGGATTTCTTTAAGTGTAACATGTCCAACAGCTGTGGGTTTGACATTGCCTTGTATGTTAAGCAGAGATCGCCTCTGAGTAGACGATATGTGACAGAGTATAGCTGGATTGTTTTTAGATGGTCAGTGTGACGACTGTGCCCTCGTCCAGCAATCAAGGAGCCTCAATCCTCACCACCAACACCAGGGAGGTTGTCTCATAGAAGAGGAAAAGGATAACTAATACACACAGAAAAGTACAATTTCCCTTAAGTGCACACAAAGATCACAGTCAGTCTGGGACTGGTTGCTCCCTTGCTCACCAGGGTCCCCAATAAGACTCCCCACTGGCACAGCTATAGGGTCCAGGTCTCAGCCTAACTGGGCAAGCTAAAACCTCCAGTACCCTCTCTGTCCAACCAGTGCTTCATGCCCCTGCCAAGTAGATGACACAACACACACACACACACACACACACACACACACACACACACACACACACACACACACACACACACACACACACACACTTTGAGATAAGTATTTATACAACTTCACAGACACTCCTGGGAAAGGCTGGCACAGATTCTCCAGCTGTGCCCCTTTACCCAGACTATACAGTAGTAATTACTGCCACCACCCAGTTAATAATATCAGCTACTAAAAGGCCCTTAAAAGAGTGTCCAATTATTACTGTGCAATATTAATATCCAATGATAGTATGACTACAAGTCAAGGCTTACTCTAGAGTGGCCTATTACAATAACCTCTATAAATATGCAATGTACTCTACAGCTTAGCTCTACACAAAGCAGCCACAGGTAGAATGTTTTAAAAATATTTAATAATAAATAATTAAAACACAAGATAAAACTACTACACCACAGAGATATCTAAGAGTTCACAGATCACACAGAAACTTAAAATAATACAGTAGGACAGGTCTGATTTCAAAGAAAAATACCCAATTAATCTTTACTAGCTTTAACTATTCCTACAAGGAATCACAGTGCTAAAACTTACATGTGAGCACAAGGCAGAGTGCTGATAAGTTAGATGTCCAAAGTCAAAATGCTTCCAGTCTCTTGTGAGAAATAGTATTTAAACATTACTAACAAACATGTCTCTAAGACCCTCCCAAAATTACATCATTTTTGACACTTAGGTTTTCCCAGTATTCATACTGCATTATCCTAACACCTGGTCTGAGTTCTCAGGCCACAAACTGCATTATTTAGCAATCTAACACCTCCTCAGAAACTTACAATACAAGGTATTTCACATATACATTCTAGCAGAAACCAGAGCAATAAAACACATTCCGCATCTAAATTCTGGTCATAAACTTTAGCCTTAAAACAATGGACAGGAAACCTTCATCCAGACGCACTGGAACCGACTTGTAAAACATTAATAAGATCTTTTCAACTTAAAAAGACACATTTGAAATACTTGGCTTGGTTTTCCTTATAGCAGATGTCAATGATGCAAAAATCTTGAAATTTACATTTTACAGTGTTTTCTTACATTTAAAAACACAAGCCTATATTTTACATTTATTTATATAGTTGATAGAATTATGTATTAAATTCTATATGGCTAGGCTGGCTGCCTTCGCCCATCTCTCCCCAATCGTCACATCTCCTCCCCCCCAGGGAACTCAAGCAAGTTTTTCAAGTGCCCCTTGAGAAACATCGCTTAAGAGTGTCAGGTCTATCTGGGTGTACCTCACCCCATTCCCTGTCTTGAGAATCCATCTGCATTGGCATTGATACTCCTACTGCAGTGCTGCACTGACATATAATATGCTTGCAACCGAAGACTCCATCTTAGCAACTTGGCATTTTGCTGACTGGCTCTGTTTAACTATGTTAGAGGGTTGTGATCTGTCATCACAGTGAATTTTTTTCTATACAGATAAGGCTGAAGGTTTTCTAGTGCCCACACTATGGCTAGACATTCCTTTTCTACCGCTGCATAGCATTCCTCCCTGGGTTGGAGACTACGACTGAGATAAACCACTGGGTGCTCTTCTCCCTCTGAAGAAATCTGGCTAAGTACAGCCCCCACCCCATAGTTTGACGCATCCACCTGCACAACAAATTCTTTGCTGTAGTCTGGACTGGCTAACACAGGGGGTCATCCCAAAGCTTCCTTAAGCTTCTGAAATGCCTGCTCACATGCTGGGGTCCACACTATCTTATCTGACCTGTTCTTCCTTGTCAGGTCTGTGAGGGGATCAGCTATGGTACTATAATTGGGAACAAACTTTCTGTAGTACTCTGCTGTCCACAAGAATGCCCTCACCTGCTTTTTGGTAACAGATGCAGGCCATGCCTGAATAGCTTCCACTTTGGCAGGTTCTGGCCTTATCTTACCACTCCACACTCTATGTCCGAGGTACGAGACCTCTGTTATACCCATCTGACATTTGCTCGGTTTAATGGTCAACCCTGCCCTCTGTAGTCTGCCCAGCACCTCCATGACATGCTGAAGGTGCTCTTGCCAGGAATGGTTGTAGATAGCAATATCATCCATGTAAGCAAGGGCAACACCTCCTGCTCCTGCTAAGATATGATATACCAGCCTCTGGAAAGTCACTGGGGCATTCTTCATCCCAAAGGGCATCTTTGTGAACTCATACAAGCCAAAAGGCTGACTTCTCCCTAGCACTGGGAGTCAAGGGCACCTGCCAGTAAGATCAATGGCTGTAAGATACTTAGCCCCACCCAGCTGCTCTAGGGCCTCATCTGTCCTAGGCATAGGGTAAGCATCTGACAATGTGTGACTATTTCATTTGCTGTAATCCACACAGAACCTGGAGATGCCATCCATCTTTGGCACCAACACCACTGGTGAGGCCCAGGCACTGTTGAACTCTTGAATCACCCCTAGTTCCAACATCTCCTGTACCTCCTACCTCAGAGTCTGTTTGACTCTCTCAGGCACCCTATAAGGGGCCTGCCTGATAGGCCTTTGGGGTCCTGTATCCACTTGGTGCTGCACCAGGTGGGTGCGCCCTGGTTTCCCGGTGAACATGCCCCCAAACTCCTGCAACACTGCTCAGATTTCTAGAACCTGGGTAGGAGATAGTTGCTGGGACACTGCTACCCCTTCCACCGAGGTGTCAGCCCGAGCCTTACTGAGGAGATCAGTCCCCAGATCTCCCTCAGACTCCTCCTGCAATCCACTGCAAATGCTCAGTACAAGCGCCTCCCTATCATGGTAAGGTTTCATCATGTTAACATGGTACAATTTGTGCCCCTGCCATCTGCCTAGCACTTCCACCATGTAGTTAACATCACTTACCTTTTCATACCACCTTGTAAGGTCCCTCCCAAGCTGCTTGGAACTTGTTGCGTCTGACAGGAATGAGAACCATCACTTGCTGCCCTACAGCATACTCTCTAGCTCAAGCATTCCTGTCATACCACACCCTTTTCAGTGGTTGGGCTTCTGCCAGGTTCTCCTGGGCCAGGTCCATGAGTTCCCCACAGCCTTGTCCTGAGGTTCAGGACATATGCCAAAACAGACTCCTTGTGAGACTCACACTCACCTTCCCACTCATCTCGAATTAAATGTAGAGGCCCCCTCACCCTATGCCCATAAAGCAACTCAAAGGGTGAAAAGCCTGTGGATTCCTGGGGAACCTCTCTGTAAGCAAACAACAGATGGGGCAAATATTTGCCCCACTCCCTCTTAAACTGATCTGCAAATGCCTACAGCATGGACTTGATTGTAGAGTTTAACCTCGTAACAAAACCATTAGTCTGGGGATGGTAGGGGGTGTTCTTCATGTGCTTCACCCCACAGGACTTCCACAGACAAGCCAGCAGGTCTGACATAAAATTGGCACCTCTGTCAGACAGTATTTCCTTTGGGAAACCTACCCTGCTGAAAATCTCTAGCAAAGCATTTGTCACCTTTTCGGCCTCAATGGAGGACAAAGCCACTGCCTCAGGGTATCGTATAGCATAATCTACAATCACTAGGATATACTTTTTCCCTGTGGAACTTGGGGTACTCAGAGGACCCACAATATCCATAGCTGCCCTCTGAAACGGCTCCTCAATCACAGGCAAAGGCATCAAAGGAGCTCTCACCTTGTCTCCTGCCTTGCCTACCTTTTGGCACTGCTCACAGGTCCTGCAGTACCCCGTTACATCTCTGGAAATTCCAGGCCAATAGAAGTTTTGCATAATACGCCTCTTTGTACATTTATGCCCACATGACCTGCAAAGGGAATATCATGGGCTATGGCTAGAAGCGCCAGACGGTAAGCTCTAGGCACTACCAACTGCTGTACTCTCTCACCTTCTAGCTCTCCCTCAGGTGTCCACTCTCTGTACAGTAACCCTTTGTTCCAATATACAGATTCCCCCTTCCCTTGAGAATCAGGTGTCTCCCTTGCTACCTGTCTCAGGCCTTGCAATGTAGGGTCTGAGAGCTGAGCCTGTCTCAAGTCTGTCCTTGTAACCCTTCCCAGCTCCCCTTCCACTGGAAGTCTGGCATCCTCTGACAGCAGTGCCTCACTGTCAGCCTGGATACTACTACTCACCTCTACCTTTGCAGTTACCCTGTCCAAGGGAACATCAGTACCCACAAGCAGCTGTGGCTCACATTAAGTCTCACTGCTACAGCGTAAGTAACCACCTCAGCAGTCCTGGCTGCAAGTATGCAGTCTGTCTGGGTCTCCCCCAGGCTATCAGACCCACATACTTGTCTCCTAGCCTCACTGCATGTAACTGCATAAGTACATAGTACTGCCTGATCCAAATCCTTCCCTCTCAGGACATCTGCAGGATGGTAGTTCCATACCCCTGTTGTCTCAAGACAACCTACTGTTGGCATTTTGTCTTTCCCACTTACTGGCTCCCTCACCTTTTGGTTCCCCACCTTGCCTCCATGGACATCTGTATGCCACATGGCCCCACTGATTGCATTCAAAACATTTAACCCTAGCTCCTGGACGTGTACCTGGACTAGTGGCTTCCCCTGCTACTGTTGGATTCTGTTGGGGCAGTCTGTGCTGCCCACCAAGGGTTCCTTTAGTCCCATGAGCAGTACTGGGGGTCCCTTTCCTGTGCAGGGCTGCCCTGTTTGCTAGGTATAGGTCTCCTTTCTTCCCCAACTCCTCTGAAGTAGCACAATGTCTATCAGCTAACCAGATCCTCATGTCCTCAGGCAAAGTGGTAAGGGCTTGTTCCCTCACCAAAAGGTCTGCCAGCCCTTCAGAAGTGGTGACCTTACATCCACTCACCCACCTATGAAAATAAGTGCTTAGTTCAACAACATATTCACACACACTTTCATCTGCCTTGTGTCTATGCTCACAAAACTTTTTCCTATACATTTCACGTGTTAGCTTACAACATTCTAATAAATGTCTTTTTACAGCAGTATAATCAAAACAGTCAGTGTCATGCATTTTTGCTAAAAAAGTTACAGCTTTACCATAAGGGGGTTAAGAAACATACCAAGAGCCTTTGGTCAACTTCATACTGTTTGCATACCCGCTCAAACATATGAATGGAGCTATCAAAATGATCCCCCTCTTTAAACTGTGGAAGAAATTTACTGACCTTTTGTGCGTCTGAGGTCTGGTTACTCCCTTCCCCATTACCTCCATGACTCTGGAGAACAGTCAGCATTTCCCTCTCATGCCTACTCTGTCGTTCATTTCCCTCAGCTTGTAGACTCCTCATTTTCTCGGCAGTTTCTAGTTCCATATGCCTGGCCTCCAACTCAAGTCTCTTTAGCTCCAGCTTGATTTTTAAGTCCTATGCAGAAAGGTTGAGCTGTCCATTCTCTGAGAATATTGTATCTCCATTGTCAATCTGATTGTCCTCCAGGCCGCTGTTTTCTGATGCAGCTGTAACCAAGGCTGCAATCAGGTCTTCTTTAGTCAGGTTTCCATGCACCAGTCTCCTAGCCTGGCACATCTTTGCCACCTGGCTCTTTGTCAGCTTTCCATACTCTTCTGCTGACATGCTGCCTGTTCACCCTGACTAACACTAAGCTAACAAAAGAAATAAAACAATTGTGATCTGAACTGTGAGTATACACTGCGTAGCTGTTTTAGAGTACAAAACACTTTTAGAGACAATTGTACATAAGCTACAGGAATTTGCTCTACCCACACCACTACAAGCCAATTAGTATGTTAAGTAGATCCCACCACTGCCAAACACTTGTGATGACTGTGCCCTGGTCCAGCAATCACTGAGCCTAAATCCTCACCACTAACACCAGGGAGGTCGCCTCCTAGAAGGGGAAAGGATAACTAATACACACATTAAAGTACAATTTCCCTTAAGTGCACACAGAGATCACAGTCAGTCTGGGGCTGGTTGCTCCCTTGCTCACCAGGTCCCCAATAAGACTCCCCACTGGCACAGCTATAGGGTCCAGGTCTCAGCCTAACTGGGCAAGCTAAAACCTCCAGTACACTCTCTGTCCAACCAGTGCTTCATGCCCCTGCCAAGTAGCTGGCACAACACACACACACACACACACACACACACACACACACACACACACACTTTGAGATAAGTATTTATACAACTTCACAGACACTCCTGGAAAAGGCTGACACAGATTCTCCAGCTGTGCCCCTTTACCCAGACTATACAGTAGTAATTACTGCCACCACCCAGTTAATATCAGCTACTAAAAGGCCCTTAAAAGGGTGTCCAATTATTACTGTGCAATATTAATATACAATGGTAGTAGGACTAACAGTCAAGGCTTACGGCTTACTCTAGAGTGGCTTATTACAATAACCTCTATAAATATGCAATGCACTCCAGAGCTTAGCTCTACACAAAGCAGCCACATGTAGAAGGTTTTAAAAATATTTAATAATAAAATAATTAAAACACAAGACAAAACTACTACACCACAGAGATATCTAAGAGTTCACAGAACACACAGAAACTTAAAATAATACAGTAGGACAGGTCTGATTTCAAAGAAAAATACCTAATTAATCTTTACTAGCTTTAACTATTCCTACAAGGAATCACAGTGCTAAAACTTACAGCATAAGGCAGAGTGCTGATAAGTTAGATGTCCAAAGTTAAAATGCTTCCAGTCTCTTGTGAGAAATAGTATTTAAACATTACTAACAAACATGTCTCTAAGGCCCTCTCAAAATTACATCATTTGTGACACTTAGGTTTTCCCAGTATTCATATTGCATCATCTTAACACCTGGTCTGAGTTCTCAGGCCACAAACTGCATTATTTAGCAATCTAACACCTCCTCAGAAACTTACAACAATACAAGGCATTTCACATATACATTCTAGCAGAAACCACAGCAATAAAATAAATTCCAAATCTAAATTCTGGTCATAAACTTTAGCCTTAAAACAATGGACATGAAACCTTCATCAAGCCGCACTGGAACCGACTTATAAAACATTAATAAGATCTTTTCAACTTAAAAAGACAAATTTGAAATACTTGGCTTGGTTTTCCTTACAGCAGATGTCAATGTTGCAAACATCTTGAAATTTACATTTTACAGTGTTTTCTTACATTTAAAAACACAAGCCTGTATTTTACATTTATTTATACAGTTGATAGAACCATGTATCAAATTCTATTTGACTAGGCTGGTAGCCTTCGCCCATCTCTCCCCAATCGTCACAGTCAGCATAGGGCATCTGCTTTAGGCCTGTGATTCTTTTAGTGAGGTATTTCTGCGGCCTTTCCAGTTGCTGCAGATGACTTGAGAGGTACATACCAAATGGGGCATTGCATTCTATAATGGGTCTAATGAGGGATGAGTCCAGTGGGACAATGACCTCCTTTTTTCTGGATGAAAAGCCATTAGTGATGAGGTGTGCCACATAGAAGGATTTCCTAACTGTTGTGGCGATGTGGTTATCGAAGGTGAGACCACTGTCCACCTGTGTCCCTAAGTCTCTTATCACACTTTCTGTGTTTAGTGTACTGACGCCTATATAGTAATAAATGGGTACATGTTTTTTCCTAAAGGGGATAACTATACATTTCTTGGCATTGAGCTTGAGCCCATGGCTCTGGTATCAAGCATCTGTTTCTGTAAGGCCCTTTTGTAGAGTATCCACATAATTTGGGGATTCAATAATGGCTCCCAGTTTGCAGTCATCGGCAAACTTTGTTAGCCAGAGTCCCTTAGTGTTGGCCTGTACTTCAGAGAAGTATATGCCAAACAAGAACGGTCCAAGGAATGAACCTTGAGGTACTCCACTTGTCACTTGCTGGAGCTGGATTTGGAGTTGGCCACTTTTACAGTGTGGGTTCTGTCAGTAAGCCAGTTGGCAACCCATCGAGTGATGTAGGGATTAATGCCAAGCTTAGTAAGTTTATCTATGATTACAGAGTGGGGGATGGTGTCGAAGGCCTTGGCGAGGTCCAGATAGGCTGTGTGGACCGCCTTACCCTCATCCATGGCTCTGGAGACAGATTTGAAGAAGTCAATCAGGTTCAGGAGACAAAATCGTCCCTTTACGAACCTAAACTGGGTGGGGTCCAGTGTTTGAAGGTTACCAATGTCTTTGTTTATAAGTTCCATGATAATATGTTCCATGGCCTTGCAGATCAGGCTCAACAGACTGATGGGTCGGTAGTTCCTGGGATCCAAGGTGGATCCCCCATTGAGGAGTGGGATAACTGTAGCTGTGTGCCACTCAGTGGGCACAAAGCCTGAGGTGAGGCTATGATTAAACATGACACTTAGGTGAGATACCAGTTCATTTTGGAGTTCACGTAGTACACAGCCCAGGATGTAGTCTGGTCCCATGGATGCTGCATTCTTAGCTTTGGAGAGTGCAGTTTTTACCTGTGTGACTGTTATTACCGGAATTTGGCAATCTTTCAGTATTGAGATGGGCCCTTTGGGGGTGAGAGGGGGGTGAAGTTGGCACTGAATCCATCTGCCATGATATTGGCAATATCCTTGGGATCAGTATATTTAATGCCATTCTATTGTAGCTCAGAGCAGATCTGAGCGCCATTTATATTCTTGACATAGCTATAGAATGCCTTTTGGTTGCCTTTGGAATCTTTGGCAATTTTATTTTCGTAACTAGTTTTGGAGGATTTTATGTGGGATCTCAGATTCTTACTGAGGCTGGTAAGGGAGTTTTTTGCATCCTGGGATTTTCCTCTTTTTTTGCAACAGTTTTTTCCTTTTGTTGTAAAGTTTGTTTATGGCAGGGGACCACCAGACTGGTTTCCTTGTTTTGGAGGAGAGTGTCTTGGTTCTATTTGGGATGGCACGATTCATGCATGAGTGGATGTGGTCATACAGTGACTTAGTGTAGGATTCAGCAGTCGAACTTTCAGTTCCCGTCTGTATGGGTGTCGTGATGTTTGTCACTTCTGACTTGAGTAGCATGAAGTTGGCGTTGGAGAAGTTTTTACGGAGGTTTCCTTACTGAGGGGTGGGGGTGGGATGTGGATGTCAAGGGTGATTAGCTTATGGTCAGACCTGACCAACGAGGGGGTGTGACCATAGCTGTGGAGCATCGATTTCCCATGTTGGTAATGACCAGGTCTAGGATATTGGGAGTCCCTGGTGGGACTATGGATTAGTTGATCCAGGGCATTGGAATTTATGAATTCCAAGAACCATTGGCCAAAGGTGTTGGTACAGGAGTAGTTTTCCCAGTTAATGGCAGGGTAGTTGAAATCACCCAGTATCAGGGTGTTTGGTTGTATCTTAATATTTTCCAGTATGTTTAGAAATGTATAGTGAGAATCTTGGTGCATGGTGGGGGATCTGTAGCAAGCTACAATTTGAATTCCAGTCTTACCTAATGTTAGTTGCACCTGGAGAATTTCAGACGCACTGTGTTGGGCAACTAGCCTGGTGATGTGAATATCCTTGGTGAATATGGACACTCCTCCACCTTTAGCATTTTGGTCCTGGTTTGTGGCCGAATAGTTGTAGCCTGGTATTGCAGGGGTGCTCTTTGGAACCTTAAACCAGGTCTCAGTTACTGCACAGATTTCGATGTTCTCCATTTTTAGGAGTGCCTAGAGAGAGTGCATTTTGAGGTTTAGACTTCAAGCATTGAGTAGCATTACCTTCAGATTTTGCATGCTTGTACCTGTTACGGTGGTGGTTTTGTCCTTTGAACTTTGCCTAAAAAAGGCACTACAGGGGTGGCAAAAGCCTTAGCCAGTAACCTGAAGTAGAGAGAGTTACCTCTGAAAAATGCATAATTACAACCCTCCAATGGGGGGGGGGGGTTTGCAGGATGATTATTTGGAAGAAATTGTAAACCAAATTGGCCCAGAAAGTGGAGCAGCAGTTCCATGGAGCGACATCATGGAAAAAATAGAATGAAAAGGAGAAGAAGAAACTGTGCAAGAAAAAGTTCCAGAGACAAAAACATATGCACAAACTGTTGGAGAAGGAACAATGAAGGAAGAAGAAATAAAAGAAACAAAAAAGAAGTATACAGTATGTGTGAGCAGTAAAAAAAAGAAGAAGAAAGTTTGGGCAAGTATGAGGTTTAAGTACACTGTCATAGCACCGCTGGCTGTCAAAACAAAAGAGGTAAGAGCATTTATTTTAATTAATAAAGAGATTTTTTTATGGCTTGATATTTGAGACTGGGCAGGCCATGGAAAACTTTTTGGGTGCATATGAACAAAATAAAAATATTTATCCATGGTCAGAATATGTGGTGCAAGCCTTTTACAGACAAACAAAAAAACGAATAATGAGACAGTTTAGAACTGAAGCTGAAGCAAAAGAACTGAAAAAATTGTTAACTATATGTAAAGAAGCAATGGAAACTACAAAAATATATGATGAAAGAGGACTATGGACTGGGAAATGGGAATGTAGAGTAATACTGAAAATGGAAAATGATAATGTTATGCATGTAGGGATAAAAGTTATTTATGTGGTAAAACAGGGCATAATGAAAAAAAAAGTTGATTTAAAGTACAAAAAATGTGGCAATACTGCTCGTTCATGGCTAGAATGCTAAATGAATGTGCAAGAAAATGAAGTTATACAGGATAAAGAGATAGAAGAATGTGCTATACAAGAAAATGTAAAAAAAGATGTGACTGATAAAGACATTACACATGAAGTTAAAGAAAGTAACAAGGAAAAAGAAACAGGAGACAAGTGAGGAAGAAGCTGACTGGTGCACAGTAAGAAATTTAATTCGGAAAAGAGTTAAAGAAAGGAAAAGAAAATTCAAAAATATAACGCTTAGAGAAAATAAGAAGGAAAAGGGATAAACATTTTATTATAGTAAATGCGAACAGTAGGAAAAATCTTAAGAGGACAATAGGTATATTACAATGGTGTGTTGCAGTAGATGCCCATATTACGGTTTTACAAGAGATCAGATTATTAACAGAGGAAGAAAGAACACAAACTGAAAAAATCTTTGGAATGGTGTGGTAGTTTGGATCATGGGAAAAGAAACATGGTCGGCATATGTATATTATGTCAAGAAAGCACTAAAATATTAGATGTAACCATAGTGGAACTAGGACGTATTACCGCAATAGACTTGAGATGGAAAAGTATGTGCACAGAATTAAAGCTTTACATGTATATGTAACAAAAAAAAAAAAAAAAGAGAGAGAAAAATGGTGTTTAAAAATATTCTTGAATATGTTTGTGTAAATATGGACATTATAGTGGTGGGTGATTTTAATTGCAATTTAAGAAAAAATAAGAGAAATTGCGATGTTAAAATGGTTAAAGAAATTATGAGAAGTAGAAAGTTGTGTATGGGAGAACAACAACTGGAGCTACAAAATGAATAAAATGAGGGCAGAAATTCATTTTTTTAATATCTGATACTCTAAATGTTAAAAAAAGGAATTAGGTATGCTAGAGTTTCAGACCATGTGGCTATATGGGTTAAAGTACAGGAACATGAAGAATATATAAGAGTAGGAAAAGGAATAGAGAGAATTAAAGATAAGGAATTACATTTAGAAGAGAAAAAAGAACTTATGGAAAAATCATATTAACATGAGATAGTTTTATGAGAATTGGACTCTTTGGTGGCTTAATTTTAAAGAGAAATATAAAAAGTGTTTTAGAATATATAAGGAAGAAAAGAAAAAGAGATATACAACATATGAGGTCAAGAAACATTCAAAGACTTATAGAAGAAAAACTATTTTTGTGAAAGAAAGAAATATATAAAATGAATCAAATTACAATTTACAAACTTGTTATATAAACAAAAATATTGTTTACAAGGAAAGAAAGAAGAGGTAGCACCATATTTGAGTAAAATAACAGAAGAAGGAAAAATAATAAGAGAATAAAAATAAGGAAGGTAAGCAAATAAGACAGCAAGAAGGAATATACAAAACAATTAAAAAATATGTATTGGAATTATTTGTTAAAAGAGAAGAAAACAGAACAAATTTATAAAAGTGAAAAAAGAAATAAAGACAATGAGCATTTAGAACAAAAAATAACTATGAAAGAATTGAATGAAATTATAAAATAAATTCTGCAACAGGATTGGATGGAATTGAATATGGTGTGTACAAAGAAATTAAGGAGTGGCAAAAATAATTTGTATAGAAGTTATGAATGAATGGTTAGAAACTGGAATTAAAGAGAAAGAGATCTGTACAGGAGTTATAATATTTATATTTTAAAAAGGAAATAAAGAGGAGATAAAAAATTGGAGACCTATAACATTGAATAATATGGATTATACGATTTTTATGAGAATAACAAAACATTTACAAACATGGATAGAATATATGACCAAAATGTATCTGGAAGAAAAGGAAGTCAGGAGTTATTAAGGATAACAAGAGAAATAACTGAAATCAAAAATAAAAATGTAGAAGCGATGGTTATGATAGGGGATAAAAGTAAAGCCTTTGATAACATTCAATATAAATCATTATGGAGAATTTTGCAGGCATATAATGTAAGCAGAAAAAAATATTGCAAGTAATAAAATCTGTTTATGAAAGGAACTATGTGAAACTAAATGTAAATTGCTGGATTGGGGAGGAAATAAGAATGGAATGTGGAATAAAGCAGGGCTGCCCAGCTAGTACTGTAATATTCTCATTAGTTATGAATGCAACAGTGAAGGAAATTAATGAAATGTCAAGTAGCGGTGGATACAAATGATGAAGGAAGTACAACTGCCAATAATATATAATTATGCAGATGATATTGTATTGATTGTTACAAATAAAGTATGGATGGAAGATGTAAATGAGAAATTAAGTATAAATTTAAAAAATGGTTTGAGTATAAATAAAGAGAATAGTAAAGGATTTGGTTTTGAATGTATGACAGGAGGTACTTATTTCAATGAAAAATATACAGATATATTATGAATAATATTCGGAAGGAATGAATACAAGCAACAACAATGGGATAATGTACTCAAAGAAGTAAAGGATATGACCAGTTTTTGGAAATCATGTAAATATTCATACACATAAAAGCACACTTGCAAAACACCATGGTAATAAGAAAACTTGCTTATGTTGCTAACATCCATACAATTCCTATTACGTATGAAAAGGAAACAATTATGCTTATATTTTCTTTTACATGGGGCTCTAGACTGAATCCAGTCAAGACAGGGATTCTATATATATATGAAAGAAAAGCAATGAGGCTTGGGTTTAATAAACCTAATAGTACGTGCAGCATCCTTACTTTTATATAAGGTATTAAAAGGAATTATAATGAAAAATAAAAACTTGATAGAAATTATACTATACTATAAATACAAAGAACTGTGGGAAGGAATGGAAGCTAAAAGAAAGATGTAAAAGCACTGTGAATGAAGAAATGAAAGTATATCAAAACAAAATTGTGTTGTGGAAAATAAAGAATATATGTGAGAAAATAGAAATAAATGGTACTTAAATATTATGAAAGCTTTTTATTGCATTGACCCATGGAAAGATTTAGAAATAGACAAGAAGAAAAACCATAATGATGAGATACCAGCTCTATAAAAAAATTAAAGAATGTAATGATTTTTTATGGAGATTGTCTATTAGAAATATGCCGGTTAAAGTAAATATGGCATACAAGAAAAAGAAGACAGAATATGTAATAAATGTGGAGAGTTTGAGACTACTGAGCATGTGTTTTTGAAATGTGAAACAGTTAATTTGTGGAAAGAAATATGTAAACATAACAGGGTGAAAAGTTTGTTATAATTTGAGCAAAGAAATATAGACATAATAGAATTTGGTTATTATGGTGTACAAAAATAGGAAAAAGTGAAGAAAATGGACAGAGTAATATTTTGCATTTCATGGACTATATGGAATGAGAGACTAAATGACATTAATTACAATGGAACATGGATTTGTAAATAGATGTAAATAATGTAAATATGCAAATAATATGTAATTTACATATCAATAAAAAGCCCTTCTCTTTGTGAGGTGATCACTAGGAGGTGCCAGAGGGCTATTACCACTAATCAGTGAATCTAAGACAGAAGCTGTGGGTGGAGATAAAGCTGGTGGAGAAAATAGAAACTGTAATTCAGAAGGAAAAAGATGTTTTGGAGGTAAATGTCGTGGCATCAGGGTATCCAGATTAGTCTGTTTTACAAAAAAAATAATGGAAGATGTAGAACCAGAAGAATCGGAGGCATGCAGTGGAGTGTAGTAATGGACAAAATATTTGGCAGTGAGAAGATGACAAAAGACTGGATGATGCTGGGAAAGATGGTGTGGATACACAGACGGTATATGTCTGGTTAGTGTAGAAACTGAACTTGAGGTCATGCCCAGTATTGGGCTTCAGCAATATGGAACAGACAGCAGTAAACAGAGAGAGACTGACAGCAGTGTTTCCAGAGTAAAGACTTAAGCAGCAGCTGGCTCCAGAAACTGCAAAAGGAAAAGGATGTGCCGGCTGGAGCTGTTGAGAGAGGGAGGAAAAGGTCTGTCGTGCAAGTGAAAAAGTATGAATAGCAAATAGACAGGTACTGTGTTTTAGACAATGTTGTTAAACCGTTAGGACTCAATATATCTGACATTAAGCAATTAATACAGCTAGGAACTGAACCTTTCTGTGACATAACATTTTGAGGTGTTTGCATTAGCAGAAAAATTTGTTTAAAACAACTGAGATAGAAGAGAATGAATTAAAAATGTTTCTTCTAAATTTGTCAAGATGGGCATGATATTAAAAAAAGCTATGGATGACAGAGAAGTATGAATTGGGGGGATGGGTAGTTAATGTAACTTTAAAAACAGAAAATAAGCTATAGCATGTGCTGAACGTGATAGTAATACACTGGGAAAATGGCAGTGTTAAGTACTGGGACAGCCAAAAGCATATTTTTTTTCCTGTGGGGATTAATCACATTTAATCCAGCGTTGTATAAAAAGAAGGTGTGGGCAGTGTGGAGTGTTTGGACATTCTAGAAAAAGTGTAAATTTACTGCAGGAAATGTGGAAGTGAGAAGTATTTTTGGTTTGATTATCCACAAATTAGTGAAGACAGTCAAAGTTAGCAAAATGAGGGGGAAGAACAAGCTTTTTACACAAAATTGGGTGGAAGTAGATGATGAAAGGATGGATGAGGTGGGTTTGAGGATGAGGAAGTAGAAGTTAAAAATATAAAGATGCACTAGACGTTCACACACTAATACATGAAAATTTAACACATATACAGATAGAAACAGGTTGGTGGCATTAGAAACACAGGAAAAATAGGGAGATATGAACTGAGTTGGAAGAAAAGGCAAAAGGTTCTATTGGGGAAGGGTAGGAAGGAGGAAAAGGAGGCCAAAAGATGAACTAAAAGAAAAAAACACACAAAAAAGTATAGCATCAGTGAATGTGAACAGCATGAAAAGCGATGTTAGAAGAATGACCGTGCTTGAATGATGTTAAAAAATAGATGCAGAGGTAATTTGTTTACTTGACACAGGCTGTACAGATAAAGGGAAAAGGGTGGGAATTTGAGATTATATGGAAAAGAAAAGTGGTGTGGGCTACAGGCAGTGATACATATTCAGGTATGGCAGTATTACCAAAAGAGATTAAAATACTAAATATACTGGAAGTGGGTAGCAGGGAGAGTTTTACTGTGTGATGGAAGAAAGGGGCAGAAGGTGTTTACAATATTAATAGTGTATGTGTATACAAATGTAACTGAAAGAAAAAAAATGTCTGAGGACATTCAAAAATTATGTGATAGTAAATATGTATATTATGATAGTGGGAGACTAAATGTAATTTAAGAAAGGTAAGAGGGAAAAACAAGATCTAAAAATGCTGAGAGAGGTTGTAAATAATGGTATGTTAAGAACAGATAAAGAGAGAGAATATACTTATAAGACTGGGTTACTTAAAGCAGAGGTTGATTATATCTTGTTTACAGATGACATGAAAGAAATAAGAGATGGAATTAGAGAAGCAAATTTCTCAGATAGTAGGGCTGTATGGGCAATAATAAGAATGAAAATGAATGAAAATATAGAAGAAAAGGGTTTAAAAGACTGACAGGAAAGAAATTCAGGAATGGAATGTCTTAAAGAGGACAACTGTGGGAAGATCGTATGACAATGAAGCAAGACATTTTATGGCAGTTTGACAGAGTGGTGGATGGTGTAGTAAGAAAAGTTTAAGAACTATTCTTAAAATTAGAGAGAGCAATGGAATAAGGAACTTATGATATACAATAAGCAAAAATAATGTTGTGAAAAAATGGTAGAGAAAGGGGCAGGGAAAAGTCTAGACGAAAAAATAAATGATATGAATATAATACAAACAGAAACAATGACATTTAGACAAAAGTATTATTTGAACAGTTTAAACGGGAGAAAAGAAGTTGTTTGCCCATTTCTAGGTAAGAAATTGAGATGTAATAACAGAAAAAAAAGAATGTGATGAAGGATAAAAAAAGCAGTTGAAATATAGAAATGACAAATTATGGATAGAATTCAAAAGTATATGCATGTTAGAGAAAAATTGTGACAGGGGGTGCATAGAAAGTAAAAAAGTTGAAAAAGGAGGTAGTGGAAAAAAGAATCACGAGGAAAGAATTAAAAGATGCTCTAAAAGAAGGTAAAGAAGATGCTGCACCAGATCGAGACGGACTCGGTTATAGTTTTTATAAAGAAATGTCAGATGATGAAAAGGAAGTTTTTCTATAAATACTGAACTGATGGAAGAAGGTATAAAACAAAAAAAGATTTGCAAGGGGGTTATAAAATGTATAAGTAAAACGATGGGAAGGGAAGAAATAAAAAAAAACTGAGACCAATTACACTGGGAAATATGGACTATAAAATATAAAGATTATACAAATAAGAATGATGGCTGCCGTGAAAGAATTGGAAGAAGGGGTGAATGGGATTAAAGGTAAAAGAGCAAATGTAATTCTAATGATGGTTAAAGGTGGTTGTGTGAACAGATAAGGGGAGTAGGAGAAAAAGTGACAGCATGTGATGGGGATAAAGCATTTGATATTATTGACCATGGGGAAATGTTGAACATTTTAAAAGAAGACTAGGTAGGAGAAAAAAAGACTGATAGTAAGGATAATTTATGAAAATTCTTGTGAGTCTGTGATGTTGAATCAATGGGTAGGAAAAAAGATAAGACAGGGAAGAGGTGAAAAGCAAGGAAGTCTATTGACCATGTGGCTGTTTGCAGTAGAAATTAATGTAGTTATACAAACCTGTAGAGAAAGGTTAGAGGATGGCAGATGGGAAGTTAATGAAGGGATTAGAGGTTAGCATTAATGTTAACCTACATAGATAATTTTGCCATACTAGCCAAGAACAAACATTGGAGGAATGAGATAATTTACAGGACAGAAGAAATTTTAGGTACAATAGGATTACAGTTAAAAAGTAAAAAGAAAAGGGTCTGGAGATGTGGTAAGAATGGCAGGAATTTATTTTACCAACAACTGAAACTGATTTTCGAAGAGTTATGTTTGGAAGGGAATAAGTAGCAAAAGAACAATTGAGAGAAGTTCTTAAAAAAAAAAATGAAAATTGACATATTGGTAGAGGGTGTTTCAGTTATCCCTAAGAAAAAGGGTATATATGCTAAACACTTACATTTTAGGAAAACTAGCTTATTTAGGTGGTGTGCACGTTTCCAAGCTGTATGAAAACTGAATTATTCAGTATATTTTTTGGTTTTCTATGCAGAGCAAAGCTGAATCCAGTCATAGTTTATAATGTAAAAGAACAGGTGACTGAATTTAATAAATTCAGTTGTTTTCTTAGCAACAAATTTATTTGGGTGTTAAAGTGTCTGAAAAAGACAATACTATAAATTTTTATTTGAAAATTATAAAGGTATGTGGATGGGTGGGGGGTAGGAAAGGTAAACAGAAATAAATGGTTTGGAAGAGAAGGAATATGAACGCAAAATAAAGACATGGAGAACTGATATAAATGAAATAGATTGGAAAGGACAGAATGGTAAAAAAATAATGAAATCAAACTATTATACTGATCCTTGGGGGGAAAATCTGGGGCAAAAAAAAAAAGAAAGCAATAAGAAAAAGACAGAAAAGATTTGAATCTTTTTTTTTTTTTTTTGAAGCAAGTGATCTTCTGTGGCTTTTATTACTGAACGAACTGCCAGTAACATGAAATATAAAATGACAGAACCAAGACTGTGTAATAGCTGTAATACTGAAGAGACATAGCAACATTGTTTTTAGGATTATAAGAAAAATGAAAGGTTTTGTACATTATTCAACGATGTTTATGAATGGAAAGCATTTAAAACACTGATATGTACATGGTGTTGAATGGGAAATATAAAGTTGTGAGTGAAAAAGAAACTGAAAAAGGGATAAAAAAATGTATTCACTGGTAATTGGAGTTTATGGAAAAGAAGGTGTAAAGAATTGCTGTATAACAAAAAGATAAAAAAATGAGGAAGGAATATGTGATATAAAGAAATGGTTATTGTGGAAAGTGTGGGGGAATGAAATGAGTTTTTAATGTACTTATGAAGATAAACATATAAACTAATTTATTGTGATGTATAAAGTATGATCTAAAGTGTAAATATAATGAATGCATTAAAAATGAAAGAAAGAAAAGTGTTTATATAATAAAGCAATCCCTACTCTTTTCAATAGGTGCTGTGGGATCGTTTTTCACCCAGTTATGGTGTTATCACCAACTCAGGCAGATGGGACTTCGGTTGAACATCTCATCTGAAGGATGACACACTCGGGAGTGCAACACCCCATTATGCTGCAGCATACTGCCACCAATCCATCTATGTGACCTGCCAGTAACAGAGTGCCATTGTTTTACATCTATAAGAGGTGCATAATTAGAACTAGTCAATAATGAGTAAAGTCTACAAACTTTTTCCAAAGTTCTTTTGTCAAACAAATCTGCAACGGTTTATGTCTATACTATTGCTTTTCTTATGAAAATGTATGCCCCGGCTGTAATCAAAGAATAAGGAGCTTAGCTTGTTTGTATGAATTTATTAACCAAAATCTGTAAGAGGTTTAACAAGAGTGAAGCTAGCTCCATGCAAGTATGACCCTGGAATGCCACCCATCCCCATGCCTGAGCTGAAAATAATTTTCTCTAAACTGCTATACGCATGCACAATAGTCAGATGTTTGGCAGATGACACACGAAGAATTAGAAGAAGAAAAGTGATATCCCCTTTTACGACATTATGGGGGGGGTTGCACTCCTAAGTGTATTGTGCTTCACATGAGACTTTAAACCAAGCTTCCATCTGCTTCAGTTGTTGTTAGCTCAGGTGAATGTACAAGATCCCACAACACCTATCAAAAAAGTAGGGGTCCTTTACTTATACAGAAAAATAACTCTTATTTACAAAATATTTACAAGTGTAGAAATATATATACATACATCTATTTACACAAACTAAATTTTCATCCCTGTTAGACTCCAACTCTTTTCCATAACCACCATCTGATATTACTTAATATTGTTACTAAACTCCATTTACTGTTAAATATAATTTCATTTATTCTTTCATTCCATATAACCCATATAATGTAAAATAACTTTTTATCTATTCTTTTAACATATTGTTTACTTCTTTAAATATCCATATGTAATCATACCCAGGTTTATTTTTCCCACTTCTTTTACATCTCCAAAAAAAATCTTCTTTACATAGTTTTCCCCACAACTTTTTTTTACTCTTTCACATTTCAAAAACACGTTTCATAGTTTCTTCTTCTTGACAATGTAAACACTTATTCTCCCATTACCAATCTCAACAAAAAATCTTGACATTCAACTTTCTGATTTTACCACACACATCCTATGCATATGTTAACAGAACTGAAATTGTTAAACCTTCAGGTGTCACATATCCCGCCTCTTTCATTCTGTAATTTATTCCACATACTATTGCATTCATAACTAATGCAAAGGGTATACAAGCTCATTGGACATGCCTGTCTTACACCACTCTTCATATGTATCTCTTGGTTTAACAAGCCATTTACAAGTATTTTTACTTTATCATTACTATATGCTGACATACATAATTTCCTAACTTTCTCACTTATATTAAATTCTTTCATTATTACCCACAACATTTCTTGTCGAATTATGTCAAATGCCTTAAGGTCTCATCAAGACTTTTGCTTCTTCTTTTCTCTTCACTATATCGTCCACAATTTCTCTATCATTAATAATTCTTGATAACCCTTCCCCCCTTTATACTATATATACCATCTTCAATAATATTTTCCACCTTAATTTCAAATCTCTTCTGTATTATTTTCATAAAAATCTTATAATTATTATCATTCAATACTATCAGTCTCCAGGCTAATTGACTTCTACCTTCCTTCTTCCATATGAATTCAAGTATTCCACTTTATAATTCTTTATACAACAAACCTTCATCTAACCATTCACTCAAAATCTTTAAAAAAATGTTTTTGCCAATCCCTTAAATCTTTATACATTTCATACTCTATGCCATCTGGTCCTTCAGCCAGATCTGTATTTGTCCTAATACTTTAGCTCATTTAAATAAATCTAATTTCCAGACTCTTTATTCTCTTTTTCTTTTAACTTTTTTTACTTTCCAAGTTTTTTCACTACCTTCTTTTTTCTTTAAACATTTCATGTACATACTGTTCTACACTATTCATAATATTTTCCTGAATTCTATTTCCCCTTTTACATTAAAATTATTTTTCTTTGTCAAAGTACTTTCAATCATTATATTCTAAAAAGTTCAATGCTTCGTTATATATTCTTTTATACTTTTCTTTCTCTACTATTCTCACATCATATTGCCACTGTAAAAAAAATTATAATTTTTCCAAAAATATCAGACCATAAAGACTAATTTTTATAACATGACCTCATACTAACATGATCTTTCCATAACTGTATTACTAATTTCTCTCCTTCTTCATTCCATGCCTTCTCATTTATCTTATTATTCCTTTACCTATTTTTATATATTCCTTGTTTTCCTTCACCTCTAGTTATATTGCAAGATAATCAGAAAATCCTGTTTCAACTACCTCCCCTACTCCTATAACTAAACCTTCTGATACTATAAAATCTCTTTCAGTTCTACATATACCCCTTTTGTAAGTCCATTAATTTTTGTCTCAAAGTTTTAAATTACAACACCTTATAACTTCTAAGATTCTCTTATGTCATTTCCTTTCTTTTTATGCTTGCCTAACAAATCACAATTAAAGTCTGCTATTATATTAATATTTGTCAAAGCCGAAAGACACAACAGTCTAAAATCTGGTAAAATAAGCTTTCTTGTTTGTTTTTTTTTTGTTTTTTTTTGCAATAAGTATAAGCATATAATGTTATGATTATATATACTTGTTCTTTCCATTTTAAATTACAGTGGTTATCTTCCTATTTTTGTTAAAGTTGCATCTAATATCTTTATTTCAGCAGAATACGGCTATTCCAAAACATCTCTCTTTTCCAAATTCCATATTATCTTTTTCCCCATAGTTTCTCTGTTTGTAATCTTTCTTCATTTGTTCAAAATCTTGTCTCTTCTAATATGACAGCATGTGTTACACCACTCCAAAATTCATATTCTTCTTACTATATTCTTAATACTATTCACATTTACAGAAAGCACTCAAAATTTAATTTCTCTATTCCATAGATTCAAGGTTTCATATGTTTGTAGCTAATTACTAGGCTAGCTTTCTTAACAGGCCATTCTAAGCCTAACCAATCTCCTTTCCAAAGGTGAGAATCAAGCACTGTACTTTGGTGTTTGTGAGTCAAAAACACCTTAACAATCATACCAAGACCCAGTCTTCAGATGTATATATTCTTTTTCATCAAGTTCCTTTTTTTTCTTTTATACTTATCCCTTTAAAATTTCTTTTTCTGTCTTTTACTCTTTACCAATATAATTCTTATTCCCCCTTTTACTACCTCTCAAATTATGTATTCTTCATCACTAATTTCAGAATCTTCTTCTATGTCCTCTTTACTAATTTTTCTCATCTAATTTTTCTATTTCTACTACTTCTAAAATGTATTCTCTTTGTTCATTTTTGACCCTTTCCTTTTCCTTGCTCTTATTTTCATTTCTGCAATCCATCCACAAATGTCCAATTTTTTTACATTTATAACATTTAAATTCACATTTGTTTTGTATCATCTCCCATTTCCCCACACACAAAACATTTTCTTTTGTCACAGTTACTTATCAAATGTCCTTTCCCCTAGTCTTTTACAAAACCCCTATTCCCCTCCACATTTATCATGCTTGGTGTATATAATTTTTTTCTATTTATATTTTTAATTTCCAGCCACCAGTTTATAAACCACTTTTGCCATAAATGTTTGCAATGTCCAGTGTTTCTTTATATAAAACTTTCAAATATTCTTTCGAACTCTTTCTACCTGTTTGAAATTGTACATGAATCTTTTTTGTTTCCCTGTTAAATGCTTTTATCACAAAGATTCCATGGGTTACAGTCTCTTCATATTCTCCAAGAAAATATTCCACTGAAAAAAACAGCCTCAAATATAATGTCATAAAATGTGTCTTTGTTAATAAGAATAAATGCTCTTAACTCACATGTGTTTACACCTAAAGGAGTTATTAAATTGTACCACATTTCATACAGTACAGTTGTGCACACTTACCATAAATGTAGATGTTTAAGTGTATTCACTGTTGCAGTCATCACATTTGGGTTATCTGCCTGCAGGTAGCCCTCAGTCAGCCTGAATACCAGAGAGTCTTGGGATTTCTGCATCGGATGCTGTCACTTCTTCCATGATGTCAGGTCATCAGGGGTATAAAACATGCAGCCAATGCCATTACATCAGTTTGTCTTGCCCCCGATGTCAGGTGCCCCCAAAATAGGAAGCAATTACATGGTATTGGACAACCCCCAGCAAAAAGCAAATACACATGATATAAAATATGCCAAACAAAAAAAGGTAGGTAGAAGTAAAGAGGGGCTGGAGGGAGGGTAACCAGGACTGCAACAGTGAATACACTCGAACATCTACATTTATGGTAAGTGTACACAACTGTACTATGTTCTTCGTGTTTCACTGTTGCAGTCATCACATTTGGGTTGATTCCCAAAGCTAAGGAAGGGTGGAGGTACTTAAGAAGCATTAGGGCTGGGAATCAGGCCCTGTAAGACTGCTATGGCAAATCCAGCTCTGGACTTAGAAAAGATAGGTAAGTGGTAATGCTTGGTGAAAGTGTGTACAGAGCTCCAGGTTGCAGCTTCCAGGATGTCTTTGGTAGGGACTCCCCTGAGAAATGCTGTAGAGGTTGATGTAGCCCTACTGGAATGTGTTCTGATCCCCTGTGGGGTAGGTTTCCCATGTCGTTTGTAGCAGAAATGGATGCAGTGTGCTATCCATTTAGAAATGGTTTGCTTTGAAATGGCCTTGCCCTCTGCTCCTGCCGCAAAGCTGACTAGCAGCTGGTCAGATTTTCTGAAAGGCTTAGTCCTGTCCAGATAGAACCTGAGCTGCCTGTGCACGTCCAGGGAGTGCAGGATCCTTTCACCTTTATTCTGGGGATTAGGGAAAAATGTTGGCAAATTAATGGATTGGTTTAAAGCCAAACTTGATACCACCTTGGGCATAAATGATGGGTTAGTCCTGAGGGAAACCCTGTCCGCGTGGAAGATTATGAATTGTTCCACAGACATAAGGGCCTGAAATTCAGACACTCTTCTTGCTGAAGTGATGGCGAGAAGTAAAGCTGTCTTCCATGAGAGGAATTTTAACTGAGCTGTGGCAGCAGGTTCAAAGGGCGAAAATGTTATCTTTTCCAATACAAAGATAAGGTCCCAGGCAGGAGTGGGAGCTCTCCTGGGGGGGGTCTTAAATTTTTGGCTCCTCTCAGGAACTGTTTGACCAGGGGATGAGAGAAAAGGGATGGCTCAGTATTATAATGAACTGAGATGGCAGAGGCATGAATCTTAATTGAAGAGAAGGATAGGCCTTTGTGGAGCATTTTTGCTACGTAATCTAGTATGAGGGGTAAGTTGGGCACAGTTGTGTTCATTCCCTCAGACTGGCTCCAGGAGCAGTATCTTTTCCACTTTTCCGAATAGGATTTTCTAGTACTAGGCTTCCTTGCCTCAAGAATGACATCCAGCACCTTCTTACTGAGAGTTGCTGGTAAAGAATTCAGTGGATGAGCCAGGCTGCTAGGTTCAGGGTCTGTAGCTGAGGGTGCAGAATCTGGCCTGCCTGCTGGAACAGCAGGGAAGGAGTCTGAGGCAGGTGCCATGGTGGCAGCACTGTCAAACTGCGCAAAAGAGGGTACCAGTGCTGGCAGGGCCAATCTGGAGCAATCAGGATTGTCCTTGGCTTATCCTGTTTGATCTTTAGGGGCAGAGGGGGAAAGGCATTGACTGATAGGTTTTCCCAGGTGAAGGGCAGGGCATCCACTTTCCAAGCTTGGCTGTGGGGAGTTCTGGTGCAGTTATTTGCTCAATTGACAGTTCTGAGGTGAAGCAAAAAAGTCCACCTCTGGTGCCCCCCACCTGTTCATCAAAAGCTCGAATATTTTGGGTTCCAGTTTCCACTCGTGGGTCCATGAGATTTCTGCTTAAGTCGTCTGCCAGTGAATTTAGTTTGCCTGGCAGGAATTGAGCTTGTAGGTGCACTTGGGTGCTCTGGCAGGAATTGAGCTTGTAGGTGCACTTGGTTGCTCAAGGCTGTGTTCCACACAGCCATGGCTAATCTGCAGAGTGGGTGGGTACGAATGGGTTCCCCCCCTGCTTGTTTATGTACCAAATGACTGTGGTGTTGTCTGTCTTTATCAATAGTTGTCCTGGAAGAATAAGGCCTGTGAAGGCTGTCAGAGCATTCTGTACAGCTAACATTTCTTTTTGACTGATATGCAGGTGCATTTGCTTTTGGTTCCATTTGCCCTGAATGCACTGCCCTGCTATGTCAGCCCTCCCATGCATAGTCTGATGCATCTGTTGTTAGGGTTTGGGTGGCAGGGATAGAGTGAAAGGGAGTCCCTTGTTGTAGTTCCAGGCCTCTGCCCACCAAAGGACCTCTGTCCTTAGGCAAGGAATGATAGGAATCATTGTTTCCAGGTCCTGAAAATGTTGACACCAGAGACTTTTTAGGTACCATTGAAGTTTCCTCATATGCAGTCTTGCATATGGAATTAATAGAATGCAAGAGGCCATGAACCCCAGGGCTTGCAGATAGCCGAGTTTTGGTGGCCAGTAGATTGAAGTAGTTTGTCAAATAAACTTGTTTCTCTGGAGTGAGGAATGCCATCTGGGAAGTTGTGTTCAAGCTTGCTCCCAGGAAAACAATCTGCTGGCTGGGTACCAGCTGTGATTTATTTTCGTTGATGGTGTACCCCATTGAAGTTAGAAATCTCTTTACAAATGCCATGTGCTGTAGTAAGTCCTGGCTGTCCGCCTGAATCAGGCGATCGTCCAAGTATAGGTAAATTTGAATTCTTCTCTGCCTGCAATATGCAATGGCTGGAGCTAGGCACTTTGTGAATACCCTGGGTGCAGTAGATAAGCCAAAGGGAAGTGCAGAGAACTGATAGTACATAGAGCCTGCTCTGAAGCTTAGGTATTTCCTGCAATATTCCCTTATGGGGATGTGCAAATAAGTTTCTTTTAAATCTAGGGTTGCTAGCCAGGAGTCCTTGGCTAGCACAGGAAGCAGCTATTGCAGAGTTAAGCATTTTGAATTTTGGAACCACCAGAAAAGTGTTGAGAATAGACAGATCCAGGATAGGACACCAAGAGTTTTCTTTCCTGGGAACCAGAAACAGTCTGGAATAAAAGCCTTGTTCCCTTTGTTTGCTGGGACAGGTTGAACAGCCTAAATACTGAGAAGGGAAAGTATTTGGTTTTGGGCCTCTGCCCACTGGTTTGGGAGGAGGTCTGGCCAGCTGCTTATGGTTGGGAGTAAATGGAAGTGGAATCTGTATCCCTGGGAAACAATGTTTAAGACCCATCTGTCTTGGGTAATGTATTCCCAATTTTTGGCATGCAGGGCAAGTTTCCCTCCTAAAGGTGCAAGTAACTTGGGCAAGGCTTGGAAGAGTTAAGGATAAGTCATTGTGCAATTTTACCATTGGATGGTAGCTTACTACACCCTGTTTTGGACGTGGGAACACTCCATTGCTTAGATCTGTGCATAACCTGAGACTGAAGTCTTGGTGGTCTGTCGCCCCTGGGCTTGGACTGAGAAGGCCTGGAAGGGACTGGAAAAGACCAGTTTTTTGAAGGCCAATGTTTACTGAATCTAAGTGGCTGTACTTGTAAGAAATCTAACAGTTTGCATAGATTTAGCTTCTTCCTACATCCTTTTGAGGACTTCTGCCAAATAGATGCTCATGGTTTAATGGTGCATCTAGTAATTTTTCTTTGACATGATCTGGCAAGTTTTGTTCCTTAAGCAAAGCATGCCTTCTAAAAACAGACCCAGTGACAGCAGCTCTGCAATATGCTTCTAAAGCCTCAAACCCACATTGCAAAGTATGTTTACCAACTTGGTTAGCAGAATGCATTAACTCTTGTAAATCTCTGTGTTATGCACAGTCAGGAATCAACATAATTTTCTGTTTAATTAGCTCCATAGTATGCTGCTGATACTTTAACATATGAAACTGGCAATTTAAAGCCCTAATGGCAAGAGTACCAGAGGTGTATACCTTCTTACGCCATCTTTCTAAAGCCCTAGAATCCCTGTCCAAAGGGGTAGGATTTTTGGCAGTTGTAGCCTTAATGCCTTTAGGCCCCTGGGAAATGGTCTCTGGATCTGCAGTAGGATTCTTTAAAAGGAATTTGAGGGAGTCAGGTACACTATAGTACCCATCATGTTTCCTGGGAGCTGAAGGCAATGTATCAGGGGTAAGGCTGGATTCCAAGAAGACAATCTACAATTTCCAGAACAGGAGGGATAGCTAGAGGCCTGTGCTGAGGCAAGTTTAAAAATTCCCTGAGTCTCTTTTTGGACTGAGAGTAGTCCTGGCTCTACCAGCGGAAATGCTCTCTAAGGGTATGCAGGGTTCACCAAAAGAAAATTCTTCAGGAGGGGAAGCAGAGGGAATGGAATCCTCTGCATCAGAATCCTCATAGATAGATAAGGGGATGTCCTGGTAATCAGAAGGATCAGAGTTATCAGATTCCTGATCAGAAGAATCAAAAGGAAAATCAGTTCTTAGTCTCTGAGGGGGAAGGCTGACTTCCCCTAATTAAGGTAATGAGGTCTTTAGCCATTTTAAGCATTTGTTTTTGTGGCATGTGGGCCTGAGAATGCGCTTTAGCTGTCAGTTTCTTGGGTGCAGTGCGAACTTTAGGCCTGAAGAATTCTGTATTTTTGGCTTGAAACAAAGTCGTCTGTTTAATATGACAATCAGAAAGCCTGAATACACCCAAAGAAGCCGGTGCCTGCACAGCAGCTCCGGACCCATCCAAGGTAGGGACATCCGCAAGTTCCATAGTCGAAGAAGCATTTTGTGGCATACCGGACTCCGAATGGATCTCAGTAGAGGCCTGCAAATCTGTTGAAGTGGGTATCAGGGGCTGTGAAAGCGCCTCACCGAGTACCGGTGGACTGGTGAATAGCTTAACGGTAGCATCGTCGGCAGTTTTGGACATATGCAGTCTGTCTCTGTCTTTTCCTTTACACATTTTCGTAAGATCGGTAGTCGGATGGCTTATCAAAGACATTTTGAAGTACAGAGATCGAGAGTGAAAGAATTTAGCTACAAAAATTGCCTGACGACGAATAGTTCGGGCGTTGAACAAGGTACAAAACCGACAGCGAGGGACATCGTGGTCTGAGCCCTAACAGGTAACGCAGTAAGAATGAAAATCCCTGTGAGGTATTTGCTTTCCACAGGCAAGACAATTATTAACTTTTTCTGACATTGGTTAGAGCAAGAAAAAAGGATCCCCAACGGGTCCTTATCTTTTAGAAGACTTCAGGTCTGAAACTTGAAAAACGAAAATTTCAGGAGGCGGACGACAGGCATTGCAAACTGCTTCTGCTTCGGGCACTGCAAGGCAAGAAAAACTGATGTAATGGCGTCGGCTGCATATTTTATACCCCTGACGACCTGATGTCATGGAAGAAGTGACAGCATCCGACCCAGAAATCCCAAGACTCTGGTATTCAGACCGACTGAGGACTACCTGCAGGCAGATAACCCAAATGTGATGACTGTAATAGTGAAACACGAAGAACATCTGTACATTTGTCTTCTTTCTTTGAATCCTTACCACTGACTCGTTTTTCATTTTCTTCAGCCTTCTTTTCTGCTACTACACATCCGCCTTCTTTTACTTTCTCTGCATATGTTTTGCTTTCCATCTCTTTGCTATACTTCAAGATTTCCTCTCCATCCTCCTTTTGTATTTTCTTCATAATGTCACCCCAGGAAACATCCTCATTTTCTGGCTCAATCTGCACCACCATTTCTTTAAGTAAAGCTCCCACAACCATCCAGACTGGAGGGTTGTAAGTATGCATCCATCATTTGCTGACTCATCTCCATCAAACAGGTTTCTTTGAAACATTTCCTCAGAATCCTGCACACATTCTCTGGTCTCGATATCTGCTTTCTCCTTCATTTCTTTCACCACTTCATCTCCTTCTCTCTCCATCTGCCTCTGCATCTAGAACCGAATCAGGAAGTGTTCCTCCAAAATGGGTACTACTCAGCAATGACGAGTAGGGAAAGTTCACCAATGCTCAGGCTAAATTTCCCATGCTCAATGCCAAGAGACTAGACAAGATGCTCCACTCCCATCCAAGCTTTCCTCACCTTGGAGAATGCAGATATCCATGCAGTTACCAAGACATGGTTTAAAGATATGGAGAGCACCCCAGTGCTGGAAGGCTTCAGTGATTTCCACACATTTAGACCAGCAACTGCACAGGCTGGGACCAAAGGTGGGGATGTCTTTATCTACAGAAATAAACATACCTCAAGGATGTTTAAACAGGATGATGCAGTGTAGTTTCTCCATGTACAAATTACCACTGACAACATCCTATACCATATCATAGCAAGTTATAGGTCAACCTCTATGACATAGGAAAACCACAGCTCATACTCAGAACTAGTGGAGACGCTCACTATTCAATCAAATACCATACGCTCGTGGGCAATATTAATTACCCCTCCATAGACTGTGAATCCTACACAACCCCAAATTTGCAGGCACAGAGATTCCTGGACTCTGATAATGCAAACACCCTAAACCAGATAGTGCATACACCCACTAAGACGCAAACATTTTGGACCTGGAACCCACAAAAATGCAAACTTTCTGGATATGGAACCCACAAATAAATGGAACACTGCTCCCCTCAAGTGTCGCTAGCTCTCTGGTGAGGTCATACCACAAAGCTGTTTCTGTCAAGATAAAAATCAGTTCTGTAACCCCAGTAAACCCTGGAAAAGTTATGAACTATTCCAATGCAAACTTCCAATGTGATAACCTTTCACAATTTCAAGACTCTCCAAACACTGAACAAGTTGCACAAAAAGGTCACAGCTAAACTTGGGATGTGTAACACCCAAACAGATAAAAACTCTCTCATCAAGCTGAATAGACACCCAAGAGGCCAAATTAAGATTAACACCAACTTGAGTTTAAGATGGTTTCCTAGGTCAAGGACAACCATAAAGCCTTCTTTAGCTATGTCCCAAACCTTAAAGGCAATACACAACAGTGTGCCAAACTGGTTGCAAATGAAGCCACATTCATGGTGCCGGGCGACAAATCTACTGGCTGACAAATTCAGGGGTCAGTGTTGCATACCTACACTTGGGATGAAAGGACCTAAGGGTGCTGGTGACATATCAGATCTTGGTGCCAGACAGACAATTAACTGTGACACTATCCCTGCAAGGCCTGGTAAGGGAAGCAGTATGCCAAGCTAGCGTCTGCTATTAGTACTACATTACCATGTGTGGCTACAACCTTGGGAATTATTATGAGAGTCTGTGTGTAGAGGCAAGGTGATTCACTTTAGCTGTGTGTGAAGCTGAAACTGAAGACAGGCAGAAACAGAGACAGACTGTTCAACTAATTCTACTAGTAAGAGGGCTTGGTGCCCCTTAACCCTTCCAGCACCTACTTTTTGTGAGATGAAGAGCGAGACTGCTATCTTATAAACGGAATTTACAAAAAGGGTAGGCAAGTGACATGTAGGATAGTACTGAGGTTTAAACCATTTCATAATTACTTAAAAAAAAAATTGGCTCCCATTTAGTTCACCCTTCCCCATTTACTATTAATTTTGGAAGTTTCATTTAACATATCTGTACTGTGTTTAAATCATTAACAGTACAGTGACCCTACCATATGTACCTCTGCGCTTTGCTCACTTCTCAAAAAATTTACTTAAGGAGCAAGTCCTTCTTAAAATAACATTATTTAGTATTTACAGTTAATTTATCTCCCGCTAAATTGTTTAAAAATGCTTAAGACGTCTCAGTAATGATACTTTTCCAAGAAATTTAAATTATATTCCACAAAAAAATTAAATTACAATTAAAATTTAAATTACATGCCTCCCATCAAATCCATCACATATTTCCTACTTCAGCAAACGGTCACTCCTCTAATCTTCTGAAGCTGTCAAAATTATGACACAGTCACCATCAAATTATGTTGTCATAGTATCATTTTGACAGATATGCAGATACACCAGCAATATTCTCTAATACCATTAGACTGGAAACCTTAAATTTAACCTCAAACTTTTTGCACCTTCTCTTATCCTGGTACCAGAATAAGATCACTCTGGTTTAAAAGCCGGTGTTTACGCGGGTTTGCACTTGTTTAAGCTCTGCAGATCTGGTTTTGGTGTCCTGCAAACTACAAGAGCAACAGAAAGGAGACAGAGACTTTAAGTGCCTCTCATTTTGATTTTTTTCTGATTATACTGCTTTCTGCACTTGATTTAAGTCTTTTTTTTTTTATTTAACTGCATTTAACTGTACTTGCTTTAATATTGCTACACACTCAAGTGTGCTAGCTTGCATGGCATTTAAAGTATTTTTATTACTGTTTTAACTGCTTTTCTGCAAAAAAAAAAAATTCTAAGCTTGTTTCCCGCCTTTCCTGTTACTAGAGTAGTCCAGATACAGATTTACTGTAAACAGGACTGTTTTGTAAGTTTCTGAGTTCCCCAGACCTTTCTGTGTTAAAATGAAGCCTTCCAGCTTATCAGTGGGAGTGGCAAGCCCTAGATAGCCTATCTACCACAAAAGGAGTGGTTTCTGGCTCTGAAATTGTAGTCTATTAGCCATTTGGGCAGTTTTTCTATCCCTTTCAACTTTCTGATTTAAAAGCCCGTGTTTACACACCGCACAGAGCTGCTAAGCTGGGGTAAAGTATTACCGGTGCCAGAAAGTCTGCTCTTCAATATTTCCCTTGCTAGTTCTCTTCTCTCTTGCACTTTAATTAGCTTATTCACCTAGCACTTCTTTGGGATTTTTGTAGCAATTATTGTAACACACAACTGCTATCAGCACTAGATGTCCTATAAGGAAACAGCTCCAGTACTTAGTAATGATGGTCATCCCTCCTGGCATGTCTAAAGATCAGTTCCCTGTGCTTTCTCCTATTAACCTGGTGAACTTGGGGATTCTGAGGTAGTGCAACAACTGCCTCATGTACACAGACAACCCTCTCCTCTTACCTCCCAACACTCAGACTTGTGAGAGATGCACTTGTATCTCCAAATTAGAAACCATGCACTCTACAGCCAAGACCAGAATAGCTGGTCAAGAGGAAAAGGTCAACACCTACACCACACCACATGGAACACATAGCCCTCCAGAACACCCACCATCACAGCCCTCACATAAAAACACAAACCACACACCGACCTTTGTGGAGGTTCTCAATAGAAATATATCCAAACAGCAGAGACCTCCAAGGCAGAAATGCACTTGACCACCACAACACAGGACAAACCACAAGAAACATAGCTCACCTACACAGTGTGCCTCTCAACCTAAGCCCCTAAGGCAAAACAGCTTGCCCAGTACAATAATCATAGGTGACTCAATAGTGAAGCACACTGATGCTCCACTCACTAGGTTGAATAAGGAGAAGGTAACAGTCAGCTGTCTATCAGGTGCCAGAATCCGAAACATAAAACACGCACTCAGGTCACTCCACAACAAGTACAAGTATGACTCTATCATTGTCCATGTGGGTGTGAATGATCTGAGACACACCTCTCTAGACTACATGAAAAGACACATGGTGGAGCTCTCAGACTATGTGGCCCAGGCAGGTATGATACTAGCTCTGAGCAGCATCCTACCATCGCCCAGAATGATACCACAGTACAAACAGAAAATGACTGACTTCAACAATTGGCTAAGTTTCTTGTGTCATTCTATGGGGATCCAGTATCTATCTGCTTGGAATGACATGATTGACCGACCTCGATGCTTTGCCAGAGATGGCCTGCATCTGTCACCCCTCGGTTTCCGGGTACTGGCTAATGCTTGTAAACAGCAATAAAAATAAAAAGCGAGCCACCAAGGCAGTATTTGCGTGAAACACAAGTTTATTTAACATTAAACACCGCCAAAGTAAAAACCAACTAAGTGCTTTCGCCAAGAAACATGAACTGGCTTAATCAGAGTTTTTAGGCGGTGTTCCAAAGACCAAATTACCACAGTAACAGCTATAAATAAATGCAATCCGAGGGTCATGCTGCTCAATGCTAGAAGTCTAAATCTCAAGATGCACTCGCTCAAAGCACTCCTCAAAATGGAGAACAACAAGATTTGTGTTGTAACGGAGACCTGGTTTAAAACAGCAGAAAGCAGCCCTACACTACCAGGCTATAACTCATTCCACACCTTTCAGCCCCAGAACATGGATCAAAGCTCCAAAGGCGGTGGTGTCTCCATATTCATAAAGGATATGCACACCTCCAGACTAGTAGCCCAGCATAACGCATCTGAGAAACTCCAGGTATAACTAACATTGGGTAAGACGGAGATTCAGGTCGTAGCCTGCTATAGGTCCCCCAACCATGTCTCAAGACTCTCTCTCTCTCCACATTTCTAAGCACCCTGGAAACTATTAAGATTCAATCCAACATTCTCATACTAGGTAATTTCAACTACCCCTCCATCAACTGGGAAAACTACTCATGCACCAATGCACTAGTCCAACACTTCCTGGAATTCATCAATTCCAATGCCCTGGACCAGCTCATTCTTACCCCCACTAGAGGAAGCAACATACTTGATCTGGTTATTACTAACATGGGCAACCATTGCTCTATACCAATAGTCAGTTCCTCCCTGGTTAGATCCGATCACAAACTAATCACCATGGAAATCCACATCCCCCCCCCTCACCCGAGGTATCCACCATGACAAACTTCTCTAAAGCTGACTCTGGACTCCTAAAAACAGAGGTGACTAACTTCACAGCATCCATGCCAATGGAAAATAGATGCATGACTGCCAAATCATACACCAATGCACTGTATGAACACGTAAATAAATGCATGGAACTAGCCATACCCAACAGAACCAAGATGCTCTCCTCCAAAAAAAGGTGAAGTCCCAAGACTGGTAAAATTCCCTTATTAGCCTCAATAAATAGTTGAGATCCCTCATCAAAACCTCCAAAGCCAGCTATGAAGGCAGAATTGAGGCAGACACTAAAAACAACCACAAAGCCTTCTATAGTTATATAAGAATCTCCACGGCAATACCCAGATTTGTTCTGAGTTACTGCACAATGATACCTCCTATACTGAGCCAAGACATATTGCCAACATACTGGCTGACAGATTCAGTGCCAACTTTACCCCTCTCTCTTCCCCTAAAGGACCAATCTCAATACCGGAAGAATGCCAGGCACCCAGCATTACTCCAGCACAGGTTAAAGCTGCATTATCCAAGGTCAAGAATACAGCTTCCATGGGACTCGACAATATCCTTGACTGTGTTCTATATGAATTACAAAGTGAACTGGCACCATTTGTGTGCCCTTTTGACTCTCAGCCTCACCTCAGGCTTTGTCCCTACTGCATGGCGCACTGTTACAGTCATCCCTCTCCATAAAGGAGGGGCGACTAAAGACCCTGAAAATTATTGCCCCATTAGCCTGATGAGTCTGATATGTAAGGCTACGGATCACATCATCATGGACCTAATTAACAAGGATATAGGGAATCTCCGAACTCTAGATCCCACGCAATTTGTTTTTTTGAAAGGTGGATCATACCTGCTCAACCTATCTGACTTCTTTGAATCAATCACCAGAGCTGTGGATGAGGGTAAGGGAGTTCATACAGCCTACCTCGATCTGGCCAAGGCCTTTGATACCATTCCTCACTCAGGAATTATTGATAAACTCACCAAACTAGGCATCAATCCCTATATCGTTAGGTGGTTTGCAAATTGGCTCACAGATAGAACCCACAGTGTGAAAGTAGCGGACTACAAGTTAGACTGCCGATCAGTTCACGAGTGGAGTCCCACAAAGATTGGTCCTGGGTAATCTGTTTGGCATCTACTTCTCAGAAGTCTAGGCCAACAAGGAAGGACTCTGGTTGACCAAGTTCGCAAACGACTGCAAGCTGGGAGCCATTATTAACTCCCCAAGTGATGCAGACATCCTACAGAAAAGCCTCACCGAGACCAATGACTAGTGTCAAAACTATGGCCTTAAGCTTAATGCCAAAAAATGCATCATCATCCCCTTTGGGGAAAACATAGTTCTCACTAATTACCACATCGATAGGAGCTCACTGAATTGGTTATAAGAGATCTGGGGACACAGGTTGACAGCAACCTCTCCTTCAACCATCACATTGCCACTGTGGTCAAAAAGTCCTTCTATGTGGCACATCTCATTACCAAGGGTTTTACATCCAGGAAGAAAGAGGTCATCATCTCTCTCTACTCTTCCCTCATTAGACCAATCAAAGTATAATGCCCCATTTGGTATGTACCTCACTAGACACCTCCAACAGCTGGAGAGGCCACAAAAGTACCTCATGAAAAGGATCCTAGGCCTTAAACACATATCCTACATGGACAGACTCAAAAAACTCCAGCTATTCTCTGTCTCATAACGTCTACTAAGATGTGATCTCTGCTTGACTTACAAAGCCTTGTCTGACCCAGCTCTGTCAGAAATGCTACATCTAAAGAAATCCCAATCCCTCTGCCCCACACGCCCCAGAGACATCAACCTCATTACCACAATCAACAGAACATGCTGGAGGGACAGGTTCCTCACCCAGAGACTGCCCATGCTCTGGAACAGACTTCGCACACATGTCAAGCAGAGCACCTCGCTGTCCCTCTTCAAGAGAAATCTTGATGAGTGGATGGGTAATAGAAAGTTCACCTCTGGGATCACTCCAATGGTTCTACTTGATAGAGGCACTGGGAACTAACGTTGGGTGGCACAATGCCAGAGCACTTCTATGGGCTAGGCTTGTAAAGGCTCCAGGGCCATTAGCCTAGTACACACCTACAAACCTATGAACACTGGCACTAGTTCATGTTGTGCTCTCCTCCCAGCAAGAGAAAGCACCCAGTGCATATTCCAGGAACATACAACAGAAAAAGCGCTGTTCAGTGGAGAGCATCCACATGAGGGATTGAGACTGACCAGACAAATAAAGAAGACAGAGTGCAAATTTCATCTGGGTCCTGTGTGTTTTTTTCTTCTAACTGGGATTTCACAACTGCAATTGCTTTCTGTACCGTTTTTTGTCTGTTAGACCCTACCTGCCTAACTTGCCTTTTTTACCCAGCAGCCTCCCTCCAACGAGAGAGGGGGATCCCATTAAAAATGGTTTCCAAAAAGGGATAATCTGGGAAAAGGTCCAAGCAACAAAAAATATATATATTTTTTTCTCTCACCTGAGAGGTAGACTGAGAAATTTAGAGGGTCGTGCCACACACTACCCTCAAAACTGTGACAACTGGACTTTGGTTCAGCTCGGGTTCCTCACCTAGGGCTATCTTTCTGCACCCACTGTGGGATCCAACACCTCTTGGCACTAGGAGGATCTCAGAGCATTTGTCCTAGATTTTCTACCTTCACACCACTAGGAAGGCCACACTACGGGTGGTTGGAGACCTAATTTGTATTGCTAAATACCAAGTTAAAGAAACTACATCTGCACCAACAAACAACACACCTTGCCATAACAGACTCGTATACAATGTATCCTCAACCTCAGGAACAAACTTCCATTACATGTCAAGCAGAATAGCACTCTACCTTCAAGGTAAACCTAGACAATTGGATGAACAGCCTCAAGTCCCTCCCCCTCACCCCATCCTTCTGCAGCTAGAGGAAACTACTGAATATGAATTATGCAGACTGACTGCACAGCACTTACATAAGAAAAGAGGTCAGCTGCAGGCAAGTAGCTACAGCACATAGTCCTTTTAGTTATTTTTAACTGAAAATGGAAAATAATAATTTTACCTTACATTTCAAATGCTTTGGACTGTATACCAAAGACGGTTAAAACAAAACAACATGGAAGCCAAAACATGATTACTGAACAAATTAAAATGTAAAGAAACTCAATAAAAACTTCTGCTTTACCAAGAACAATTGAGAAAGTATCAAAGTTATGGACAATGCCAAGCAGATCTTTAAAGTTCATCAGCACTAGAAAAGTGGAAGGCTTAGGCATAATAGACTTTTTGTAAGCTTCTACATGCAGGAATTAATAAAAGTGTTGTCCAGTCACAGCAATCTCTTACAAACTGTATACTGTGCAGACATTAAAATACCAGAACTGAAACTGTAGATTCATTTAAAGACCTTGAAATATGAGGAGACCCAGTTTTGAGTTTTTTCTAATCATAGCAACCAACTGGTTAATGACAGTTATAGAAGTATAGGTTGTATAAAATGATTTCTAAAGTCTAGGAAATCTTAAATTAAGTCATTGTTCATTAGTAACATTAAACCCAAACATGAGTATGGACTAAAACTATGGAAGCCCTATAAGAAAACAAGCATGAGTAAACTGGAAAGTGTGCAGCAGAAATATGCCAAAGGCATTCATCGATGTGAAAATTTAAGTTATTATGAAAGACTAAAATAGTTGAACTTGTACAGTGCATCTTACAGATATTTAAGAAAGTACCTTATTCGAGTACACATGGCATTTAGAGACAACTACCTCTGGGAATGTTTGGGGTTATCAAAATGTAGTAGAGAATCATCAGACAACCTGTGTAGAAGATTCTGTAGCAATGAGAAGTATACTAATTGGTTTGTTTTTTGAGGGGTAGGGGGCATAAGGCATTTGGTATTCTACTAATAGATGTCATTGTGCTCGTTTCAAGATCATTTGCTTTTACAGTTGTAAATGTGTGTATACGTATTCATTTTTAATGCCACCTTCAGAAGTAAACGGTTTGTGGATAGTTTTAATAGATGGTCTTGTGGCTGTCTTGGTGTTTTATTTCTTTGTTGTGCAAGGTAAACCATTAATACATTAAAATATTTTTCCACCCTGCTTGGATGTGGAGTGCACTGTGGCTACAAAGCTAAATCTGTTGCTGTTTTGTTTTAATATTTTAATGGTTAAAAAAACTGCATGGTTTGTACAGGTGCTTTTTCCCTCTTAGATGCTTTTACTGCTGCAGGAGCATACAACTGTTACCAACATACCTCTCAATTGTTCTAATTTTTGCAGACTGCTCAGATTTTTGCCTCATATTTTTGGTCTGTTGCCAATAAAATTTGGGGTTTTCTGTCAGACTATTTGGGTTTGAAGTCACTAATGTCATTACACCTGAGTGACCCCTCAGGATGCATCTGCAGTTAACTCCTACTGATGCCTCCAGGTGTCAAACATTGCTTGTTCACATTTGCAGCAATAATTCCAAAACTATGCTATATACAAGGTTTTAAAATATTTCTTCTTAAAGCTTACACAACAGCAAACTCAACTGCATTAATATCTGACATCTGTCTAGTGCAGGTAAACAGATATTAACTGTTGTTTTTATATTAATTTATACATATCATTTTCACATTTTTCACTCACAACAACCAAGTAACACAGACAGAACTCCTTAGTCTCATATGAAAGCTCTCAGCTAGATGAATAAAATGCTGTTGATAGTATGTGTGGAACTTGAGTGGTTGCAAAGATATTGTCAGTTGTTTACAAAATATTACAAATTTAATAGTTTCTGTGTTTACTATGTTTTATAAAATTGGTTTAAGACCTAGAACCAAAAGAATATTCCCACTACAAAATAGTTTACGATGAAGTTTGCATTTACACTTTTCATAATCCTTATGGTTCCACAGATACGAATATTTGTTTGAAATGTGAGGGACATCATTTGATTCTGTGAAAAGGCTTAGGCTCCCCCATTGGAAGTTACAGTGCAAACTTTGTGAGTTCCACTGGAGTGAATGAGTCAAGAACAAGTTTCAGACTTTATATATTTCAGAAAATTCATGCCAATGCAAAACCTAGCAACTCTGAGTTTGTAAGAGCAATAATTAAAATGTGTCCCAGATTTTTGAGCCTGTACCCCCCCCCCCTCCCCATTATTTTTGGTTTTGTCCAGATTTCATGCTCCCAACAGGCTGAAAGGTATTTCTACCAGCTGTGTTAATGTTAATTTTTAATGGCTAAAATGTCCTCCCATTACATCATTAACTATTTTACCATTTAAAATAGTTTGTAAAGTTAATTCCCATCTGTTCCACTCCTCGGGTCTTCAGTACATCTATGTCAGTGAACTACTTTACAAATTGCTTCATGTTTCAGATGCCCAATATTTTTATGATAGTTTTCAGATGCGGTGTTTTTCAAACCAGTTCTTTCAAATGCCAGTATTTCTAGCCAGTTCTTTTGCATGCCAATGTTTCTAGCTAGTTCGTTTGCATGCCAGTGTGTTTAGCCAGTTCTTATGCCATTATGTTATCGCATACCACTAACACAGTTTTGCTAAATGTGCCTTATACAGGTTCAAGAATGAAGAGAGCAACAGTTTCATCACAGTCGATCACCAACAAGAGAATGTGCAAGTGGCAGGATGTTTGGAATATGGAATTCGACTGGATTGAGAAATGCAATGACCTGAAAGCATTCTGCAGGTACTGCAAGAAAGGAATTCCTAGTCATCCATGGTGGAAGAAAAGATGTCACATGGCAAAAGGCAACTGAACAACATATGGCTGCTATTCTACAAGCAAATTCCAATCACCTGATGACAAAGTGGGAAATGAAAAAAACCTTGAGGGACAAGAACTTATGATCACTGCAGCAGAAGCCTCTGAGGAGTTCCATGCAGTTAAGCACAATATCACCTATAACAGTTTGGACTGTGCAGGAAAACTGGCCAGCCAGTTGTACAGTGACTTGAGCTTTGCAAAAAAAAAAAAAAAATATATATATATATATATATATATATATATATATATATATATATATCTTGCTGAAGAACCAAGGCTGAAGCTATTGCTTAAAATGTTTTGGGGCCACAATTACTGTAGAAACCAGGCACTTTACTTGCATCATCACTGGATGCTTCCAACAAGGGAAATGAAATTATTTCCACTAGTTGTTTAGTATTTTTCCCAAAGAAGAGATGGTGAGTGATCTTCCGGACTTCTATGAAGACCCTGATGAATTCGCTCAGGCTACATCACAAATGATTTTGAGCATTATAGAAAAGCACTCCTTGCACTGGAACAAGACTGATAAAGCCAGTGTGAACTACTGAAAGAAATTTGGTGTGTATACCAGATTACAAGAAAATTGTCCATCACTCCAAAAGGCTAACTGTGGTGCCCACATTATTCATAATGCAGCCAAGAAAGCTGCAGCACAACTACCTTATGATGTGAAAGCGTTTGTGATGAAACTTTTCTGCCATTTCACAGGTTCTGCCACAAGGACCACAGACTTGAAAGACATCTGAGTTTTGTGGCACAGAATTTGAGAATCTCTTAAGGCGTGTGCCAAAAGGTGGCTGTCACTCCTGACAGCCATTGACAGAGTAGTGAAAAATCTCCACACAAAACCAACCAGTCCTGGTGTCCAAAGAGCACCTGAAGACGAAGCAACAAAGATATTCAAGAAAAATAAAACAGGAGCTCAATGCCAAACACTACTTTAATGAGAAAAATAATAAAACACAGCAAAGCTTAAAAGCTACAAAACTCTTCCTCAGTGCAATTACACTCCCCATTATCTTCACAGTCTAAATATTTACCCCAGTCACACATATTCTTAAAATCACATGGGTTATTAAACAGATAAATAATGAATATACTACGTTTTTATTTTTATTGTAATATATAGTATAATAATACTTATAACATATAATAAACATATATAAATTTATATTTGGATTTTATTATAAGTTTATTTTTATTTGGTCCTGGGCTTGTTTTTATGCATATGTGTTTACCCTTTACTATGCTGTTTTACTTTAATTGCATTTAGCTATTTAATAACTAGTCTGATTTTAAGAATATATGTGATTGGCTGATGTAAATATTTAAACACTGTGAAGATAATGAGATGTGTAATTGCATCGAGAAAGAGTTTTGTTACTCAAAAGCTTTGCCGTGTTTTATTACTTTATTCAAAGTAGTGTTTGCCATTGAGCTCCTGTTGTTTTTTCTTAGTGAAAAGTCTCCCAGTGTTCCAGTCATATTTCTTCTCCCCAGCAGATATGGCAATACTTTTCAGATAATGAGCATGGTGAGAATCATTGCCTACATTGCGCCAATACTGCTTGCACTTTCTCAGAGTCGTTCTTGTGGACTTTAATGAAAATACAAGTATATTAGAAAAAGCAGCCCACTGTCTCTGATAAAAAGTTGGAAAAATATAAGCACATTATCACATACTATTTTTCAAATGTATTTCTGAGCAGTGGTGGGAAGTGTTGTGTGCTATTTAGCATTCAAATTTTACGCTAATTAGATGTTTATTTTATCTGGAGGATTCTACTTTCCAAGAGTCTTTGCTCCTATTTTCAATGTCTGCAGGTTGAGAGGTACGTCTCCAGAACATGATCTTAGAACCACTTCTGAAGTAGGGATGGCAGTGAAATGCATAACAGATGTAAGTTAAGCAAATGGAACTGCTACTAGACTGTTTTAACAGTAGTTCTGGAACAACCAGAAGCCTCTCTTCTGCCAACCTAAGAACAAGGGACCAGAACACGGACAACTAAAGCTCCTTCAAATACTGAGGATCCAGGTAGTGTAAAGCTCAGTATGCAAAAAACAAGATTTTAACTGCTGGCCTCACAGCCACTGGCAACCAATTCATGTCCCACAGCTCTCTTGAACAGGGAGGGGTTTTTACTGATTTATTTACACCTTAGCATCTTTATTCCATACATCATATTACACAATCCTCATACATGGCACGCTCACTTAACTTCTGCTGATGCCCTATGATGCTTTGCTCTTATTCCTCTGCATTAATACAGTTTATTCAATAACTAAGTCCCATATCATATGGTCATTCAATAAAGCAGTTCAGTTTTCATGCAGAAGTAAAAGTACTGTGTACAACCTACGGGTCTTTTTAACCTTACGGCCATCCTTACTTTACTCAAATCACTTTGGCCTAGAGCTGTAAAACCATCCTCCCTTTTGTATTTGCTTCTCCCTCCATTCATTTTATTATATAACATCTCCATTTTCTCTCCATTCCCCTTTATCAACTACCCCTTTTGCTTAGTGTCTCTTCTAATGCCTCTGTTCTTAGCCCTCTGAAGTTCTGATTCTTAATTCCTTTCTTGTTAAGACCTTCCCTCCTATGCTTCCTTTACATCCACAACTTCCTCCTTTTCCCCATTATAGTTAACTATTTAACTGCTCTCATCTGCGCTACTTCTTCCTAAACTGTTCTTCACCCTTCCCTTGACTCACTTCTCTGTCTGCTAAATGGCCCAACATACTTTTCACCTACTCAGCTACTGGCATATCCTGTTTCTATTTATTAGTAAATACATTCTTCTCAGTCATCATTACTAGTCCCAAGAGCTCCTTACTTTCTTTTGTCACCTTATCCTTGCATCCTAGAAAGAAATGATTCTGTGTTATTTCTCCCAAGTCAGGGAGCAGATTCTTCATCGCCTTTTGAAGCTGGCCTCTAAATGCCCTTAACTTCTCATAGGACCAAAATGCATGTCTTTTTGCATGACATCGCCAAGTTTCATCTACCCCTGCAAACATCTTTTCTAATTTGGTCAGTGTGCAAAAATACTTGTGCAGCGACTTCTTGGAAAATATCTAAAATATTTTTTCCTTGGTAACATACCTTGGCAATTGTGCCATACTTTCCCATTCTTCCTCCATTATTGTTTCATGTATATGTGTTTCCCTTTCCTTTCTTTCTATTCAGCCAATCCTCTTTTCAAAGTTTTAACATTTTTAGTTGGTTCCACTATTCTACTCTCTACTTCTCCAACTAACTTCAGTACCTTTGCATCTCTCCCCTCTGTTTTTTCCCATTTTCCACCATCTGGTCATGTCTCCTTGGTATACCCATTATAGTGCATTCTCCAAGTCAAATTCTTTTGGTGCTTTCCCAGGTTTTCATCCTTTTTCCAACTAATACCAAGGACCAGAAGTTTATCCTACCTTGTCTTTTTTCTCCATCTTCATATTTCTGAACTCCTCTCTGATCTTATTTTAGCTACATCCCCCATTGTGCCTTATTTTAGCTACATCCCCCATCGTGCTTTAAACAATCTCTGTGCTTCTTTCATCCAATGCAAGCTGATATATCTTACAGGCATCTCCAGCAGCATCTCACCAGGTCTCGATCCACTCTTCAACTTTGCTCCTTTATCCTGATCATATCTTTCTTTCCAGTCTGCCCTGTATTCTACATCAATCTTAACACATTTCATATCATGCAAGCTTGAAGAGTCTCATTCAAGACCAGTACTCCCAACCCTCCCTTTAGAGCTGGATCACTTTATATATATATATATATATATATATATATATATATATATATATATATATATATATATTTTTTTTTTTTTTCAAAATTATATACAATTGAAATGCCTGTACTCTCTGGTCTATGTCCAATTTTATCACTTTCAATTTCACTGCCTGTCTTTGGACCTTCTAGTATATTTTTATATGAGCATTTTGGTGGCTTCTCTACTGTGTCCAACAACCATATTCCTAGGTATTTAGCATCTCTTTCCAAATCCCTTCTGTTCTTTCTTTTGTCCTCATGCCCCTTCTTGTGTTCAGTGCTATTGCTTTTTTTCCCTGATATATGTTATATCAACACCTCCATCCACATCCTCCTACAATATCCCAGACTATCTATATCTTCCTCTCACTGAGTTAAGATCAATAGCATCTCATCTGCAAATAAGTTCTTTCTCATATCCCCCCATCTATATCCTTTCACAATGGATTTCTCGATGGCTCAATATACATTGCAAATATCAAAGATGACACATCACAGTCATGCCTTATTCTTCTTTCTATTCTAATTATATCCAATAATCTAGCCATTATTTTCAGTTTGGCTATTTCCCCACTGTATAAAGTCTATTACATCAATACATTCTCCTGTGAAGCCCCAGCTTTCAGCAGTTTCAAATAAATCCCTCTATCCCACACTACTGAATGTTTTCTCTGCATGCAACAATATTAAGGAAAGCTCCTTCCCTTAATCTTAGGTATCCCTCATTAACAACATTCTAATCAGATTATCTACCATCCTTTTTCCTTCCACAAAGCATGTTTGGCCCCTTATGAATCAACTGCGACATAGACTTTCCCAGTCTATTCGCTTGTATTTGCATATAATACTTACAGTCGTGGTTTAGAATGAAAATTGGTCAATAGGGTTCCTGACACACTGTCTTTAACCTGCTTGTGTATCATCAAAACATATGCTTCTTTCCAGGACTCTTGTGGAGCCTCCTTTCATGACATTACTAAACATTCCTGTCCATCCCTCTACTAACCCTTCTTTCAATACTTCCCACATTTTGTTGGAAATCCATCACTGCTGGGGATTTCCTTTTCTCCATTCTCCATCTAGTTTCTAACACTTCCTCTCTTTCTATAAGTCTCATTAAGACTCTTATCTTCTTCCCCAGGACCACTACCTCCAGGAACTCCTATTCCTCCCCAGTCTTGTCTTCATTCACTCTCTTTCCTGCTCCATCCCTATAAAGGTCTTGGTAATATTTTCTAAAGCAGGTATCTCCAACTCAAAGCCTCAGGCCTCAAGCAGAACAATTCTAGGTGACGGAAGCTACTACACTACATTCATAGTTGCACTGACTGCTTTTCTTTTCACTTAGGAGACTGTGGCCCTTGGCGGAGTACGCTGGTCTTCATACGGCCTTCAGGATAAATTTGAGTTTTAGATCTCTGTCTGCCCATCCTTTCCTTCCTCTGACTGCTTGATCTTACATATTTTCTTCTACCTCCTGCTGCTTTAATCTTAATGCAAATGCTTTTGCTGCTTTGGGGTTTGCATTAAAATGCAGCCTTTTACTGCTACCTTTCTATGCCTTTTCCTTTCATTTTCCAGTCACTGTAGCAGTCTTATCCCTTGAATCCTACATTAACTTCTCAGATACCTCCTTCTCCTTTTTTTCTTAATTTCATGTAGTTGTAACACTGCCTTTTATGTATTACTTTTATTTTAATATAGTCCTCTATTTTCTGACTTATTTTCCTCTTCTCTGCATCCCATCCCCTATTCACTTGTATTTCTTAGAACTTTCTAAATTTTTTCCTGCCACCCATGCTTTTTCCTTCAGTCTTCTCCATAAGGTAGCTTGGGATCCTCCAATGTTTTTCTAAATACTATTTCTTGCCTACCTCCCTTATCCGTACTCTTATGGTAGCATATTCTGTTAGTGAAAATGGTCCTACACTAGCCTGCCTTACCAATTCCTCATGTTCCTGTGTGATATATTCCTTACCCAGTCGTGGCCAACAGGCATGCCTGCCAGAACAGTGCATAAATTCCTCCCTACTTATGTTATCTCCTCTATCTTCCATATCTCTAGCCAGACTATCCTCTCTACATAATTCCTTAAAGCCTTTCCTTCAGTTGTTAACTTTCTAGTTCAAGGTCCTTTAAATACCACTTCTCTGCCTGCAGTAATGTTCCAATCACCTATGCTTATTCCCATCCTTTCCTAAATTCTTACTATGTCTGCTACTATTTATCTTAACACTCTTGTGCTAGTTTTCAGTGGGATACATATTGTTACTTTTCAACATTTAACTGTCTAGTATTCCTTTAATCCCTACACATATTCCTTCCCTATCCTCAGGTTTTTCTTCTAATTAAAAAGGACAAGCCTTTATAATTAAAGCATGGTGCCTCTTTTTCTTTCTTTCCCAAGAGGCACTCACCACATTATATCCTCCTCCCTCTCAGTTTCTTGTGTTCCTCTGTCAAGAGGTGCAGCTCTTGCAGGGCCAAGATATAAGCTTTGGTTTTCCTTAAGCTGCCTAAGATGATCTCTCGTAGTTTTGTTTACTGGTCCATTCACATTCCATAACCGTATTTCCATCCGTACTAACTCCATCATTTGGTCTGATCCTTATAACTACCTCTTTCCTCTTAGCTCCACCTTCCTCCTCCTCATTCTTCTTAATCTTTTCTTGCTAGACTTCCCCTTCTCATCCAAACTACAAAACTGCCCTGTCCAAACTTACCAAATTGCCCTCTAGAGGCCTCTATCTTTAACTCCCTTCTTTTACTGTCTTCTTATTCATGTCTTGACCTTTACAATACTTTATCTTCAGTTCTTTGTCTCTACCCTTATCTAGTTAGCCTTTCCCAGCTCGTGATCTCTGCCTCACATTCAAATTAGTTCTGTGCCTGCGTTTCTTGCACCTTCCAAAATCCACAATGCTTGCCTTCTGCATTTTCCATCTCCTTTAATTCATGTCCCCATTTCTATTGCTTTTCAACTTTGTCTGCAGTCCCCGTTCCAGTGTTGTATCTCCTCCTTGTGCCATCCGGTTCATAAATGCCTCATAACCACTTAACACATTTCCTTATTGTTGTGGGCCTTCCTTTTGCTAACATTCCCATTACATGTGCGGCTGACGTTCGCTCATTCATTCTCACTTCATTAATTTATTCCATCTCCTCAGTTCTCTGCCTTTTTTCCTAGATGTTCACACTTTTCATTGCACAGCAACACTTGGATATTTTAACCCATCTGTCATTATGTTAAGCTTCCATTTTATCTATCTAATGGGTAGGAACTCAGAACTAGTGGGGATATCTATGTTTCCTTCTCTACACATGCTCAGCTTGTTTTCTAACAATGCAGATTTCCATTTGTCTCACTTAATCTAACCTCTCCTTCTTTCACTATCTATCATTTTTTCTTTATCCTTCATTGGCCTACCCACTTCCCTCCCCGTATCCTAGCCAATGAAATCCGTCCCTGCATGTGCTCTTTCCTCCCATCTTCACTGTCCATTATATGGGCCCTCCCCAAACCTTCCTCTTAGAAATAATACAGAGATGAGTCAGAACAACAGCTACCATTACATAATTTACAAGTGATATTCATAGTGCTGTACATAAATACAGCAAAGAATAAGCAAGCATTTTTGCATATCAAGTTTCTACTCTCATTGTTTTCCCCACTGCTTCATTGCTTGGTGTAGCCTCGTAGCACTTTACATTAGTAAAGATTAAAGTACTGCCTCATATTTTAGTCATTACAAAAGAAAAAAATAACCAACTTTCATTCAATACATACTGGCAAAAAACAAAGATGCCAGTTTAATTCGCTAGCTCTAGCTTCAGTAAATCAGTTATTTGTCCACTGCACGGCTTCAGATGCAAGGCACCTTTGTTCCTTCGCTTTATAACTTATCTTTGGTCCTTTTCTTTTCTTCCTTCCTTAGTTCTGCTTTCTCCCTTAGCCTATGCTGTTTGCAAAACATAAGAAAATGTCCTTTTTTGAACAACTCTCTCCCCCAAACCTCCACTTTCTTGATGCCCTAGTCAGCTCTGGATTTCCTCTTCTGCTTGCTCTTTGATTCAAAGGTGTTTCTGAGCTAGCTAACTGCTTCCTTCGGATTAGTAAGTGTTATTGCCACTTCCTGCATAAAGATACCCAATGTGGCTTGATAGACCATTCACCAGCAAATGCTTTTCTTACACATCTTTATCACTTGTACAAATGTTTCCCCCCTCCTCCTTTCAAAAGATAGTCTTGATTTGTGAACACTATTCATCCAGCTATCAAATTCCTTCCTGACTCACACAGGCAGTTCAGTACTTTCTCTCAAAGTTAAAAAGTTTGAGAGCACATCATCACTGGTCTCGTTTTCTATGTCCTCTCGAGCTCCACTCTCCATATTACCTGAACCACCCTCTCAGCCTTACGATTCATCTCTGGCATACCAGTCCATTGGGCCAGAAGACCCACTATTGCTCCCACACAATCCAGACCCTCATATTTTTCAGGCACACAAGTCAGTTGTCTGTTCTTCTTCCTGGCCCCGTCTTTCAGATCTGAGCACTTCATCTCTATACAGTCCAAGCACCCTTCTGCTTCATTGTCCTAGCCCCCATCTCCATGTTCTATTCTATTAGTGACTGGATCATAGGTGCCTGCTCATTCAGACCTTGCTACATGTACTACTATGATTTCATATTTTATCCATGTTTTTTACATTTTCCATTAGGTTCTGCTTCATTTGTTTAATTTTCAGACACACCGCTCTCAAAGGGACAGAAAGTTAGTGTAAGTAAAGCAGTTTTTGCTCTTATTAATATTTGTATAAAATTTCATTAAGTAAACTGCATGTTAAATTGTAAAGCAGTCACATTTAGTATGCCATGAGAAGTATTTAACATGTGCAGTAAGGAAGTTTTACCACTGACTGCATGTGCAACTGATACTAAAGTATGAAATAACGTTTTCATATTTGCAATGTATCCCGGCTTTACACTGTTACATGGTGATAGAGAGGCATGTCAAAGTAAATACAATGTTGTGATCTTGGGCTGCTGGGGAAGTAAAAAGTGCAGTGATCACACTATCTGTAGAAAGAAAAGAAAACTTCTCATTTTTATTGAAGTAGATGATGCTAGATTAATGTCCTTAGCTTAAACAATACACAAGATAAAATATGAAATGCATGAAAAAGTAGTTATTAACTGCATTTGCAATGTTTCTAGTGATTGTTTTTTTATCACCACCCATTTTCAGCTGGAAGCCATGATCCCATAGGTGTAAGCAGCTAATCATGATGGTCTGTGTTCTGAATAATATCTACTGAGTAAAATGTAATAAAACATTTAAAGGGCCTTGGCAAGTAGTTCTGAGAAAATAAATAAAATATGAAACCGTGGAAAGTGAACAGTTATACAAGTAGTTGCTTTTCCCAAGTAGCATTAATATGTCAATGCATTATATACAAAACTGTACACTTTTCTTAAGACTGAAAATTAATATTTACTGAAAGTTGTTAAGTTGTTTTTGACACCTGGGAGTAAAATAAGGACAAGCAAATAACAGATATCTATCTGTGTAAGAGGGAATACAGGCTCTAACGTGCACTTTAAACAGGGTTAACATTGACTTTAAAACACACAATTCCTGTGGGTGCAAGCATTAATTTGAAGCAATTGTTGCTATTTGGGATGGTAAACTTCCTTTCTGGAAAGTGTATATAGTTTTGTGGTTTTGCTGTGAGCTAAAGTAGATGAAGTTTAAAATGCATTTTTGCTTGACTATTTTTAATGAAGCAAAAAGTTTGGGACAGGTGATGTGAGCTCAAATAAGTGAAAAGCAACAGCTACATGCAAGACCTACCTGTCAAATATTACTGTGGGCATGAAAGCTGTAAGCTGCTACCTATAATATATAAAAGTATTTAATTAAAATGGCTGCTTTTTTAGCATTAACAAAGTGTGAACGTCATTACACGTGTAGACAACAAACAGAGAGTACTGAATTATATAAAGAGCTGTAGGGTGTGGACAGCAATGTTACATAAGATGCATTTAGACAGAAAACATACATATTTGAAAAAGAAAGATTCCAGGGTACACATTAAGCAAAATATCAGGTAAAAAGAAAGGAAAGGTAATCATACTGACTGGGGGAGAGGCTCTAATATCGATATTAGAAAATGAAAAAAGATAATGGTAAATTTATGGTAGTTAGGGGCTATTAGCAGGAGAGGAGGATTACACTGGCTTGTATTTATTATGTAGCTTAAGAGAATTTTAGGAGAAATAATAACCTTTCAGCAGGGGATAATACTTATGAGTGGGGACTTGAACCTTTTTGTAACAGTGAGGATGTATTAGGGAAACCCAGCAGGGAAAAAAATAACAAAATAGTACACATTTATTTTGAAAATATATAATGGAATACTTGGCATGGAAGACAGATTCAGTAGCAGGAACTCTGACAGAATTCACACATTATTGCCCAATATATGACAATTGGGGTTACAACTTGTTCCTTTTTGAGCAGGACAGCCCGTTTGAAAAAGTTTGTCCTGTGAAATAAGAAATGTCCTGAGATGCGAGGTCAAAAAAATTATTTCCTAAGTTTTTTCTAATAGCTACATAAAACAATCACTTGTGTCTGAAACACATTCATATTACATAACACAGCAGAAACAATTTTAACTGTGGAAGGGTGAGCTTTTATTTTGACAACTATTATTCCAATGCACTGAAATTAGTCCTGCAAAATCTTACATTCCAATAAAAAAATGTCCCACTTTAGACATCTGAAAAGGTGGCAACCCTACTGTCAATTCCGTTGCACTGTATATTTATTTATTTATTTTATTTTATTTTATTTCCAGTTTGATTACCGGGGAAGTCCACTGGGCCAGAACGTACCCATTTTCAGTGGAGGCCCGGGGAGAAAAGCTCCAAAAGCAAAGCAAATACAATCTAAGTTAATAGTATAAAAGATAGTAATAAAATATATACATTTGGAATGACATTACATTGAATACAGTTAGTAAAAAAAGCAAATACACGCAGTATACTTCAAAAAACATCATTCAGGAAGGTAGATACAATAGATTTAGTAGTTTCCTTCAAGTAGCAGGTTTGACTGTATGAAAAGAAGGTGTAAGGTTACATGCTATTTACAATATTTACATATGAGGAGTAGAGAGAGAGAAAGTACATAAACTGAGTAGAGTAGAATATAGTTTGATCAAGCAGTGATCGAGAGAGAAAAAGAGAAGAAAAGAAGATAGTATTAGGGTAGAGTAAAGAGAAAGGATGTAGAGGGTTCAAGGGGAATTTATGTATATTTATGTAGGATGTAAGCAGGTGCACTTATGTTTAGAGGATAAGTAAGAGAAAAGTTGGATTTTGAAGGCTTCAGTGTTAGATGTTGTTCTAATCTAAGAGAAGAAGGGAGAGAGTTCCATTTCCTGCCAAGAGAGTAGGAGAGAAGGAGCTGGCCAGCAGGGCGATTGGGTTTGTGGAAGGTGATTAAATTTTGGTGTTCAGATCTAAGAGATCTGTTTGGGGTGTATGGCGGAAGGATGTTTGCTAGGGCTGGGCATTTTTCAGGGTAGAATATTAATTTGTGAGCAGTGGTTAGTTGGAGGTAGTCTAGGTAGTTAGGGAGTTCTAGCCAGTTCAGAGTTTGTAGGGAAAGACAATGGTGAGAAGAGGTTTTAGATTTGGTAGCAAATTTAGAGATTTTATTATAGCAGATTTCGAGTTTAGTGGAGATGGAAGAAGACAGGTTAGTAAGGAGAGGGGCTCCATATAGTAGAGATGGTAGAAGATAGGTAGTTGCTAAGGAATGTCTAGCGGAGTTGGAGAGAAAGCAGTTGTTCTTATAGAGCATACCTAGCTTTTGGTGGGTTTTCGTTATGTTTTGTTGTATGTGGCTATCAAATTTGAGGTGCTCGTCTATAGTGATGCCAAGGAGTTTTGCAGATGGGACCACCTCTATGGTTGACTTTGTTTGGCTTATGATTTTGAATGCTGTTTTATCAAATGTGCAAGCCCTGGAGGGAGCGAAGAGAAGAATTTTGGATTTATTAGAGTTTAGAGAGAGATGATTTTGGTGCATCCAGTTCTCAGTAGTGGAAAAAGCTATTTGGGTTTTTGTCAGTAGTTCGAGAATGTTGGAGGCAGCGCAGACTAAGGTAGAATCATCTGCGTATTGGATGACTGTTGTGTCTGGGATGGCAGAGTGAAGGTTATTTATGAAGATGTTGAAAAGCATGGGTCCAAGGATGGACCCCTGGGGAACACCAGTGGGTGTAGATAAGAAGGAGGAGGTAGAGTTGTTCCATTTGACAGCTTGGGATCTATCTGATAAGTAGCTAGAGAACCAGGATAGAGTATCAGGGTAGAGATGAAGGTTTGATAGATGAAAAAGAAGGTGTTTGTGAGAGATGGTGTCGAAGGCTTTAGACAGATCTAGCAGTACAGTGGAAACTAGTAACCCAGAAACCCTGGCTTGGTTGACTGTTTCTAAGAAGGATAGTAAGGCAGTAATAGTGCTGTGTCCAGGGCGGAAACCATGTTGGGTGGGTGTTAGGAGGTGGTTATGGATTAAGAAAGGCATGAGTTGGTGGTGGACGCATTTCTCTAGGATTTTTGATAAAGGTGAGAGTAGGGCAATTGGGCGAAAGTTGGAGATATTTGTGTTTTTGCCTCCTTTATGAAGTGGGAGAATGTAGGCTGATCTCCAAAGCATAGGAACATATGACTCTTTTATAGATCTGTTAATTAAGATGCTGATAGGGAGAGCAATACCTTCGGCAGCACATTTAAGGAAAGAGGAGGGGATGTTATCAGGGGCATTAGTGCATGGCTTAAGTTTAGATAAGAGTCTTTTTATGAATATAATTGAAACAGGTTTCAGCTGGAAACTGAGAGGACAGTTAGAGGGGTTGTTGGGAGTAGAGGAAAGAGAGTTGGATGTATTATTGTTGGGGAAGGATTTGGTAAGATTAGCTATAGATTCCGTGAAGAATTTGTTGAAGAGAGAGCTTAGATCTGAGTCAGTTTTACTTGGGTCTGGGCAAGGGTTATTTTTAGATCCTGGGTGGAGAAGGGAATTTACTGATTTCCAGAACTGTTTGGGGTTCTTATTTTGGTTGGACTGTAGTTTGTAGTAGTAGTTCTTTTTGTCCAGGGTGATTAGTTTTTAGCTAGGTTACGGAGTTGGGTGTATTGGAGCAGGGAAGAAGGGATTTTATTTTTCTGGTATAGCTTCCAAGATTTGTCCCTTTGATGCATGACTTGTTTTGTTTCTTTGGATAGCCGGGGGCAGAGTTAGCTTTGACTCGTTTGTTTCTTGGAGGAGCTAGGGAGTTCAGAGTATTTAGGAAGATAGAGTTAAACTGTTCTACAGCTTTGTCTAGGGGAAGTGTATTTAGGGTCTGCCAGTTGGTATGTTTAAGAATGTTTGAGAAGATAGTTGGGTTGAAGTTGCTGAGATTACGAGTGTGGATGTAGTGGTGTAGATATTGGGTAGAGTTAGTGGAGCGGTGTATGAAAGTAGGGAGATGGTCACTGAAGGTATCAGGGATAGTGCCTGAAAGAGTTATTTTGTTTGGATGAGAGACTAGGATCCAGTCAATGGTAGATCCTGGGGGATTTGTTTTGTTAGGCCGGGTGGTTGAGTGTATTACTTGGGTGAAGTTAAAGAGGTTGATGAATAGGATATAATTCTGATATAATTATGAATAGGATGAATGAATATAATTTTACTTAACAGGAGTGTGTGCATTTAATGAAAGTTTATCAGATCATGCGCCAATAAAAGACTAAGATGAAGCTGCAGTGTAATGACATAAAAATGAAACACTGGCAATTTCTTATTCTGTCTGTTAAAAAGAAATTTAAGGAATGGGTAGTAGATATGATTCAAGAGCTATTAGGGAAAACAGACATTATATCAGAAGGGAAAGCTAGTGAGTGGGATAAAATGAAAATGGAGTTTAAAAACATAGTACAAATAACAGAAATAAATGTAAAACAGAAGAATTATTATTTAGAGGGGCTGACAAAAGTTAAAATACTGCATAAGGGGTATCTCACAAAACAAGAACAGTAGTAACTGCAGAGTGCTTGTGGGACAGTGAGCTACTTGGATAATATACATGAGTCTAGAAAAGTTGCTATTAAACAACTTTTGTTTGATAAAGTTTTTTGTTCTAAACTTAAGCACAATGACTTAGACAACAGAAAGCTGAAAGCCAAAATTAGGGAGCCTAAGACAAGAAAAAATAACCAGTGATCCTACTGAGTTATTGGAGATACTTCAGAAAAGTATGAAAATCTGTATAAACAAGAGGAAATGGTAATCAAGAAAGGACACAAATGGAAATATTCATGTTAGACTTAAGGGGGAGGGAGAAGTGGCAACATCTTGGAAAAAACTGTGATGGCTGTACTTCCCAGAGAAGGTAAACACCCTTCGGATCTGGCTTCATACAGAGAGAGACTAATTTTAAACCATGACTGGAAAATATTTATGTCTATACAATCTATAAAAATTGCAAATGTGCTGCCAAAGTTGACAGACATGAATCAGTGTAGTTTTGTGAAGGGGCAGCAAACATTTGACAACATTAATAAAAGAACAATGATCAAGAAGAAATAGTTTAAGAAAAAGCTGCTACTGCTAGTGGGTTTTGATGCAAATAAAGCAGTCAGTAGAGTCGGATGGTATTTTATGAGTACAACAGTAGTAGCGTTTGCATTACATGGGAAAATAGGGGTATATGGAAGAAAAAAGAAATGTCGGAAGCAAGAATTAAGGTGGGAGGGTTCTCTTCTGACAAGCTGTATTTGAACAGGAGAACTAGATAAGGATGTCCTCTTTCCACTTTCTTATTTGCTTCATTTTTAGCCTAGAAAATAAGGGATTCACAAAATCAAAGATATAGCTGGTATGGTAATCACAGAAAGTTAGCTTTATTTGCAGATTATGTTATTTTGTACTTGATACATCCAGAAAGACATTTCAATGTTGTGGGACATTTGAGGCAGTTTAAGCTATTTTGGGGGGGATTTAAAATAAATGAAGATAAAACAACAGCTGTAAATAATGTAACCACACAAATTCATTCTTCACTACTCCTACTTATGGGGATATAAGATGAGGTACTTAAGTGTATGGATTAAAAAGGATTCTGTTATGGCAGCTAAAGACATGTGGGAAGAGACTAAACAAAAGACAATACAAAAACTGAGAAAGTGGTATCGATATGTGTAGCGTGATACAATAGTGAAAACATTTTTAATCTCTTTATTTTTATGTACAGGTAAGGTACATTCTTATCAACTAGAGGATATGTTGCTGATGACAGTTAATGAGATGATGGAATTTATTTGTTGTGAAGAGGGCAAGAGTAAAGAGGAATAAGTTGATTTGCCCCACACAAAGCAGCTTAGGCTTACCAGATTTGAAGGGGTACTTTAGAGCTCTGCATTTAACTTAAGCAGAAAGTCATAAATTAAAGTGGAAAGAGATGATGAAGTAGAGGTGGAGGTTTGAAAGAGAGAGACAGATTTTGGAAGCAAGTCCTTAAAGAGAACAACTATACAGTATTATGTTCATAAATCAGGATAAAGTGCAGGAATGGAGAAAGGATATTTTACCAATAGGGATGACTGCAAGTAGGGATATCGAAAACAGGCAACAAAATAAGACTGCCTGCCCTACCAGGGATGAATAAAAGAGAAAAAGGCAAAAAAGTAAGGGGTAGTGGAGTGCTACATAAAAAAACTAGCGCTGGTAAAGTTTTCAGTTGAAACTAGAACAGAAGCTACTGATAAAAAGGGATAATTAGTGGGCTGTATAAAATATTGCATGATAACTATAAGATTTAACCACAGAAGGTTAGAAAAGATCGGGAAAAGAAAATGAAAAGGGAATTTTCAAAGGAATAATGGGAAGAATCTCTAATGCTCCCTAGTATGACACAAAGTCCAGAAGGTTAAGAATTTTGGCATAGAAATGTTTTCATAGGTATTTTTATACCCACAGTAAACATCAAAGGATTTTTCCTCCGGTAGACAGATATGATGGAAGAAAAAGGTAAATGGGATTTTTTTTATGGGGAATGTAATGAGTTGGCAGGTTATAAAAAGTCTCTAAAGAGTACCCTGATAAAAATGTTGGGTGGGCAAATGGTTGTAACAAAGGAAACTATTCTTTTGAGCTGGAATATAGGATTTGACTTGCCTAGATACAGTATGGCCCAATTTTAATGTTACTGTCTACCAATAATATTGAATGCTGTATAAGAGATAAAAGAACTGATAGTGGGAGCTTTAGAAAAAAGCAGCAGCAGATTACACAGAAATAAATGGAAAATGTGTTAACAATAAATGCAGAATAACATTTAGGAGGAGGAGGAGTGAATTTTAAGGAAAGACATGAATTGATCAATTTATGCAATGATGGAGTGAAAGAAAAGTGTGAAAAGAAAACATATGCAGGTATAAGTACACACACACACACACACATATATATATATATATATATATATATACACACACACACAAACACACACGCACATATATCTACTTTGATCCATCAAAATTCCACTTAATCAAAAATCACTTACCTGTTCCCAGTTCTTCGAAACTTCACTTAGTGAAAGCAAGGACTGCCGACATCCTTTCCCTGAGAAAGGAACCACTTGCCCACCACGAGAAAAAAAAAAAAAAAACGAATCAAAACTAAACCCACCAAAGTGGGGGGCTTTGCCCCCCCCCCCACTTAAATATTCCAACTCTGAGATAACACTTCATTGCAGACAGAGCAATGTTCACCATGGTGGCCAAGTGGTTCCTTTTTCAGGGAAAGGATGTCGGCAATCCGTGCTTTCACTAAAGTGAAGTTTAGAAGAACTGGGAATGGGCAAGTGTGTTTTGATTAAGTGGAATTTCGATGACTCAAAGTAGATCCATATATACACATATATATATATATATATATATATATATATATATATATATATGCATATATATATATGTGTGTGTGTATATATATATATATATATATATATATATATGTGTATATATACACATATATACAAACACACTGCATGACAAAAATGGAAACTGTTGCTATGGTTTAATTTCTTTTCTGTTAATGTATGTAAAGCCACATTGCCATTTAAAATGTTATAACTTAATCTCTCTCTCTCTTTCGGCTTTTCCCAGTTAGGGGTCGCCACAGCACATTACCTTGCCTGCTCATGATTGGCAATGGAGTTTTACGATGCGAGTTGCCAGCCCGGCGCCCGACCTTCCACAGAATGCACATACACGCACGCACTCATGCCAAGTTTAGCATGTCTTTGGGGATGTGGGAGAAAACCCACATGACCACAGGGAGGACATGCAGACTCTGCACAGAAGACACCCCCAGCTGAAGATCGAACCGGAGAGCCTCTTGCTGTGAGGCGACAATGCTAACCGCTGCACCACCGCAAGATTATAAAAAAAAAATGGATGGAGTCTAGAAATAAAAACATTACACAACCTGACGAGATTAACTCTAAAAAGAGCAATGTGGAGAAAGAGAAAAAGGAATGCAGACAAGAGGACAAAGATTTATCTGAAAACAGCAAGGAAAATAAACTACTACTCAACAGGTTTTGTAGAAGACATTAAAAATATATTTCTTTGGAACTGCTTGCACTTAAATACAATTTTAGAAAAAAATATCTGCAACTGAAAAAAAAATGAGCAAATGATGTCCTCCTTCCAATGTCTTACTTATAGAACTCCAGGTCTTCGACTATAACAAAACTTCCCCTATGACAGATTGCAAAACAGCTTCTCTGCTTGAGAACACAACTCATCTAAATTGCTGATACATTAGCCAAAAATACTTTTCTAGAGAATAAACCTGTTGCATTCCCCATGTCAGGGCTTTGCTCTGATACCCCTTACTAATATTTTCACTAACTGCAAGGCCATACCAACCATGGGAAAATGAGAAATCCCCAATACAGCACAAACAGCAATGTACAACCTGTGGACAAGTGTAAATTCAAACAACTGTGACTGGACAGCATGAACAAATGGCCACTGGTAAATTGCTGGGAAGCCTGTAACACAAAATAAAGGTACTGGCAATGACAAGTTGCTGCATAACCAAAGTGTTAAGGATAGTTTATTCAACTACTGGAAAATTCTTTTCAACACAAACAATATTAACAAAAATATAGTCCAAATAAATAAATCAACCACTTGCCTGCAACATCTGTATTTAAAAAAAATCATCTTGCAAAACTGGATAACAAAAAACTCATGAAATCTGGGTAAATATAGACAGGAAGGTACAGTTTCAAAAATTACCAAATTTCCTTGATCTTATTGATAATAAAGACACAGACGAGCAACAACATTCACATAGACGAATAAATGACTCAGAATCAACATATAATAACTAAACACTCAGAGCTGAATCCAGATAAGCCCTTCTTGTCATAACTTAAGGGGAGGGGTTCCATGCTGCGAAGGATGAAGGCTTAACTGTGACCCAGATAACAAAGATTTACCAGTGATTCAGGTCTGCAAATTCAGTTAGGGAAAATGGGATGGGGTAAGTAGCTGAAGCCTTCTTATGCATACCAAGGGTTAGGGTGGCAGCCCAGTCTTACAGGACTGACACCAGATGGAGGCCTGGTGCCATTGTACAGCAGCAGAAGGGAGAGAAGCATGCATCCACCACACAGCACATTTGCGCACTGTAGTCGCATGCACCACTAAGTTGAAGGCACGCATGTCAAACTTGCACTGAGAGTTGGGCAACTAAGACATTAAAGTAGCAAAACCTTGTGACTGCTTCCTGTATGGTGGCTCCAGAAAGATGGAGACAGCTGACGGTTGACGAACATAAAGAGAAAGACTGAAAAAATCATGGGAAACAAAGGCACAAGCCTGGAATGGAATGGAACTAGTACAAAACAGTGACAATTTTAAGAGTTACCAACCAGTTCAGAAAAAAAGTGAAGGTTTTTAATGGCCTACAGGTATCTTCTTGGAGTACAATCTTAAGTCAGTACCTTTTCTTTTTTTTTAAGAATTTCACCAACTTAAAACAGTTACAAAGATTAAAACTTGATCCCAACAGTAAAAGCTTGGAACAAAGACGGTATAAATATCATAATATAAAACAGAATAAAATAAATAATTAATGTTGAATTTTTAAAACCCCAATGGAAGTAGCTGTCTTTAACAAGCAGATTATCACAGTAAATTTTTCTCACCCAGAAAAGAAAATCAACAACTCAGCAGAAATGACTAATTACCTAGACAAACATTAAAATGGGGAACACTAGAAAATAAAGTGGTCTCATAAAATAAATGAACAAGGATGAGCAATTGCCATATCTAAATAAAACAAAACTTGTAACATACCAACCTAGACGTAAATGCATATCAAGAAATTAAAGTAACTGACAAACCTGTAAAATGATTACATGTGCAAAATCTGACAAACAAATCTATCCTCAAAATATAATTTTCTTAGTACTTCGGTCTGTTTTGTAATTAACAGAAAAAATGAAGTTGCAAACATACCTCTCAACCGTGCCGAATTCCTCAGCTGGTTTTGAGGTTCAAATAATGGGGTGCCACAAATTTGTTCACAAGTGGCCCCCTTGATTTCCGATTTCCTGGCTTTTTTTTTTTTTCTTTTTAGCTGACGTCATCACGTGCAGAGATGCGCGCAATGATGTCAGCTTCATGAGCAACCTGTCGGAATTCGGATGCAGTGAAGTTTAGAGTTAACAGTCAGCAGCTGCAATGTTTCCAGACTCCCAAGTTAACAGTCAGCGGCAGGAATGTTTCTGCTTCCTTTCCTGAGTTAACAGTCAGCAGCTGCAGCAGCAGTGTTTCCCTGGGCTCCGCCAGCCAGGTAAAGTTGAATGCTGGTTCATGCATTCAAGTCCATTGCTGTTGTGGTGTCCATTTAAGTGTGTGTGGCAAGTCTGTGGGTTCAGCTGAATGCTTTAAGTTGAATTATTCAAGTCTGCTGCCACCACAATTCTGTGTACGAAGTGCGCTGCGGTTTGCAAGTTAAGGCTGTTATTTCCAAGTTGAATTCTGGTGCTTTGCAAGTAATTCTGTTGCAGACTTGAATTCTGTGTGTGAAGTGAAGAAGCAGTTACCAAAGTTAAATGCTGGTGCTGGTTCATTCATTCAAGTCTGTCGCCTTTGTGCAAAGTCCCTAGGTTCAGCTGAATGCTTTAAATTAAATCATTCAAGTCTGTTGCTCCCAGAATGCTGTATGTGAAGTCCGCTGCGGTTTGCAAGTTAAGTCTTTTGCAGAGTTGAATTCCGGTGCTGGTTCATTCATTCAAGTCTGTTGCCATTGTGTAAAGTACGTAGGTTCAGCTCAATGCTTTAAACTGAATCATTCAAGTCTGTCAGAATTCTGTGTGCAAAGTTTGTTGCGGTTTGCAAGTTAAGTCCGTTGCAGAGATGAATTCCAGTGTTTTGCAAGTAAGTCCGTTGCAAAGTTGAATTCTGTGTGTTGCCATATATGAATGCTGGTTCATTCATTCAAGTTGAATCATTCAAGTCAGTTGCTATTAAATCATTATTCTGTAAATGAAGAAGCAGTTGCCATTCAATTATTGTGTGTGTTGCCAAAGTTGTTGAATGCTGGTTCATTCATTCAGGTCCATAGGTTCTAAGCTGAATCAAGTCAGTTGCTACTGAATCATTATTTTGTGTGCTAGGTTCATTGCAGAGTTGAATTGTGTGTGTGTGTGTGTGTGCTGAATTGTGTGTGTGTGTGTGTGTGTGTGTGTGTGTGTGTGTGTCTGCATGCTGAATTGTGTGTGTGTGTAATTCCCCAGGTACATGTAACTGATGATTAGGGTTACCCTTACCCAGGCTCAAACCCTATACCTTGGGTACAAGAAGCAAGAGCCTGAGTTCTCTACCCATACTACAACTTGTGATTCAAGGAGTTAAGTCCATAGCTCTTAACTGTCCAAAGTTTCACTGGAATGTTTGGCTCATACTTTTGGTCTGTGTTTCTCTTACAATTTATGGTTTTCTGGCAAATCAGTGAGAACTGAATTTACTAAATATAGCTGTTTAAGTTCCAGTCTTCCTATCTTTCAGAAACTGCGTGGCAACACCAAAACATTTTATATCAATTTTCTAAGCTTATTACAAGCAATGTTTAAAATGTGCCACAACACTCCCACTCCCTGGTTTTGGGCCTGTGCCCCCCCCCCCCCTTCAATAAGTGTTGGCGTTTTCCAGATTTCTTGTGCTGCAAAGTTTTTCAGGGGGGAGAGAAATTTGGTGCTGTTTATGTAAAGTTCGTTTGCATTGTTAGTAGCACAACAGGTAGCGTACTTGCTTTTGATGCAAAAGGCTGTGGGTTCTACTTTATGTAGATGGATTGCGGATACTGTACTGTGTTGCACTTTTAAAGGGGGTGGATGCTGCAGTCCTGAGAATGTCCTCTTTGTCAGAGATACCTAGTAACTATGAACCTCTTATCAGTTTGCCATCCATTCCCTATTGGATTACTAGCTTAGCATTTTTTAATGTAACATAGGCAATTTATTCCTCTTGGGCAACGGACACTATTTGTGGATGAAACAATGAAATATAAAGTTGTTTGCTAGCAGCAACCTCTTCATTAGTTACAGATCTCTTTAATGTGGAATTATTTAGATGACATTTACTTCTGCAGAGATTGTGCATATTTACTGATACTGGTGGACTGTAGAAGTTTGAGTAGACTTTTATGATGGAAATGTTCTGAATTGGGCAGGCTTGTTATTATTTCATGCATTTTGTTTCATTGCTTATTGGGAAAATGTTCAAAACAAATTTAAAACATGCTCTAACAGGTGTGCTGTATTATACAAGGAATATAATTTAATACAATCAGGAAGGTGTATTAAAGAACACATGTATGTTTTGTGTGCAAGGGGCCTATGATTTGAAAACAAGTAATATTTATCCATCACTGGCCAGTTGCATTTTCTTTGAAGGTGGGTTTCAATGCTGTTTCAATGAATGTGAGTTTCAAGGACAGAGAAGTTTTAATGCTAAATTTATTTTCATTGTGAGACTCTATTGCTTTGTTTAGCAGATGTCTATCAGTGTTTGTGGTATAAAATATAAAATAAAAGTTTTAAATGAAATCCAAATAATAACTGTAGAAGTAAAGCAGTATGTACATTAGTGTTTTTGGTAAATGGGGCGAAATAGCCAAGTAATGAGACATTGGAATGGCTACAGTGCAGGGGGACTCTGGGGCCATATTTCAGTTGTTTGTTCTTCAGTTTGCATCTGGGGCCATATTTCAGTTGTTTGTTCTTCAGTTTGCATTCGAAAGTTGGTATCCCACAATTCCACTGGAGTGGGTGGGATCACAATTATGTATGCAAATGTCATGTTAATTAGCATACAGATTTGTACCTATTTGCATGGGCCTTTGTCCAGATTTTTGATGTTTCGAGGTTGAGAGGTATGGCTGGAAATATTCTCCAAAAACTACAAAGCTGTTAAGCCTGTGAAAATGGAAAGTCTTAACAATAAAAATATCTCTGGAGTCAGATGGTCATTTATCAAATTTCTTTAAATGCAGGTACATTAAAGACACCTTAAAC